>NC_086002.1:20479394-20744394 GCF_030014385.1 Trichomycterus rosablanca
GAAATATTAATGTTACTGGATCAGGTGAGTTGTTTTAAAATCAATTTTAAATGTTGAGGTTTGGTGTCTAAACATACATTTATTAAAAAAGATTTGTTTGTTTGTTTGCCATTAAGGATGCTGGTGTGAGCAGTCGGAGAGAGGTAGTGATTCGTGGCTTAGCGCACCTCTCTGAAGATGGTGAGCATCTCATTGCAAACTACCAGGTTAGTGTGGTACATGTGTTAAGTCTGCATTACTTTTGCCCTGTCATATACAGTGCGTCTGTGACAAATACAGACCCAGTGTGATGATGTACACTGTGATTTATTATGATATGTTATGTGCAAGGGAGGCTGAATAGAAAGGGGTTAAGTGATGAGATTGAGATTGTGACCCAGACAAGTTTTTTTGTGACTGAAATACACATCTTCATGTGCTCATTTCTTTTAGTATTGTTAATCACTTTTTAGCTGGATTTTGAGTCTCATGGACTTTTGAGGAAGGTCTTTAAAATTAGTACTCAATTCAGAATTTTGGGCGGCATGGCGGCTAGGTGGGTAGCACTGTCACCTCACAGCAAGAAGTTCCTGGGTTTGATCCCCAGGTGGGACGGTCCGGGTCCTCTCTGTGTGGAGTTTGCATGTTCTCCCTGTGTCTGCATGGGTTTCCCCCGGGTGCTCCGGTTTCCTCCCACAGTCCAAAGACAAGCAAGCAAGTGAAGTGAATTGGAGGTACATAATTGTCCATGACTGTGTTTAATATAAACTTGTGAACTGATAAATCTTGTGTAATGAGTAACTATCATTCCTGTCATGAATGTAATTAAAGAGTGTAAAACAAGACGTTAAAATCCTAATAAACAAACAAACGATTCAGAATTTCAGTAATTAAGCTTGTTATAGAAGTAAAAGCATGAAAGAGATTTATATTTATTTATTAGGACTTTAACATCATGTTTTACACTTTGGTTCCATTCATGACAGGACAGGTAGTTACTGCTTACACAACATTCATCAGTTCAAGTTTAATATTCAACAGTCATGGACAATTTTGTATCTCCAATTCACCTCACTTGTACGTCTTTTGACTGGGAGGAAACCGCAGCACCCGGAGAAAACCCACACAGACATGGGGAGAACATGCAAACTTCATACAGAAAGGACCTGGGAATTGAACACAGGATCTTCTTGCTGTGAGCTACAGTGATACCCACTGAGCTAATTTTGTTATTAGTTTAAAATTAAAATTTAGGTCATTTTTTAAGACACCCATTTTGGACCATGTTTTGCTTTAATGTTTTGTCCTTTACTGTTTGCAGTCAGGGTTTAAAAAATGGCTCTTTGGAGGTGCAGTCATTAGCATGTAACAATAAGAATGTCAATATCATATAATAAAATTGTTCTTTGTGTTTATTTCAGGACATTTATGGTGAACTCAACCCTGATGACCTAAAACACCACACACTGAAGATTGTCACCAAAGAGGTTTCTGCAGATGGCAGTCTTCCAGACGTAGGGATTGTTTTGGAGGGGGTACAAGTGTTAGCAGGTTTACAAAGTGTACCCAATACATGTGTCATCTTGCTTGGCCTGATTTATGTGCTCAATCTGAGCTATCCAAAACCATTGAGGTACACTTTTGAATTTTTCCAAAAAGTGCTACTGGAACTAGACAGTGGGAAACTGTCCCCGAAGATTCTGTCATTGAAGAACAAGTTGTTTATGTGAACACTGAGAACACCAAGGACACTGATTTAAACTTTTAAGTGTTTAAGACCTCTGTGATGCAATTTGCCAGCATCTATGTTTTTGTTATTTGGCCAGTTTGTGTTTTTGTTATTTGGCCAGAACTTTAGCATGGGAGCTATGGTGACATAGGGAAATGGAGAGGACAAAAGGGCTATGATGTTGGTATTGATGCCAGCATGCTTAAACATTCCAGTTCACATAAATGACATGGTTGCCATTTATTCTTAGCTTCAAAGTTAAATATTGAGCAGCATGGTGGCTCAGTATGTAGCACTGTCACCTTACAGCAAGAAGGTTCTGTGTTTGATTTCCAGGTGGGGCGGTCCGGGTCCTTACTGTGTGGAGTTTGCATGTTTTCCCCGTTTCTGTGTGGGTTTCCTCCAGGTTCTCCGGTTTCCTCCCACAGTCCAAAAACATGCAAGTGAGGTGAACTGCAGACACTAAATTGTCCAAGACTGTGTTTGATAGAACCTTGTGAACTGATGAATCTTGTGTAACGAGTAACTACCGTTCCTGTCATAATTGTAACCAAGGTGTAAAACATGATGTTAAAATCCTAATAAACAAACAAAACCCACAGTTAAAAAACATGCAAGTGAGGTGAATTGGAGATACAAAGTTGTCCATGACTGTGTTTGACATTAAAGACTGATGGAATCTTGTTTGTTTGTTTGTTTATTAGGATTTTAACTGAATGTAAAGTACACCAAAACCAGTATGCATCGGTTGAGTACTTTTCAAAACCCATCATGTTTTACGCACTTTGGTTACATTCATGACAGGAAAGGTAGTTACTGCTTACACAAGATTCATCAGTTCACAAGTTTAATGTGAAACACAGTCATGGACAATTTAGTGTCAATTCACCTCACTTGCTTGTCTTTGGACTGTGGGAGGAAACCGGAGCTCCCGGAGGAAACCCACACAGACTGCCCCACCTGGGGATCAAATCCAGGACCTTATTGCGGTGAGGCAACAGTGCTACCCACTGAGCTACCGTGCCACCCGATGAATCTAGTAATGAGTAATTACCTGTTCTCTCCTGAATGTAACCAAAGTGCGTAAAACATGATGGGTTTTGAAAAGTACTCAACCGATGCATACTGGTTTTGGTGTACTTTACATTCAGTTATCTAGCTGATGTCTTCATTGTGTTTACTGTGATTATAGGTAAGGGTTGGGAAAAGGTACAAGTTACAAAGGTATTCTGATGTTTTTGAATGCTATTTATTAAAATAAATTGTTATTTAAAGTTGACTAAATGGCTTGTTCATTTAACTGATATTTGTGCCTGTGGTATTAGTAGCAGTATTAGTGGCGTTAGTAGCTGTAATATTAACTCAAATTATTATTAATAGTCATCTTAAAACATTAAGTAAATCAAACAAAGGCAGCTTAATTTTACTAACTTGCAAAACAAATTTTTTTATGTAAAAGCAATGAAGTGAAATTTTCAGATTTTTTTAGTGCTATCATTTTAATGTTTTAAGTAAAAATTACCTAAAATTTTAGGTAGAGTTTACATAAAAATAAGCATGCAAAAATGTTGCACTATATTTTTAAGTAAAATCAACAAATCATTTTTTACAGTGTATGTTTGAATATAGACATCTCATCCACTGTACAAAGACTTCTCCGAATTCAAATGTTTCTATTAAATTAAATAAATATTCATGTTCTACTCTGTCGAAGGCTTTTTCAAAGTCTATGCTTACTATGTATCCTGTTTATTTTATTTTCCTTCATGTGCCATATTATATCCCTAATATTACTCACCGTGTCTGAGATGTCTCTGTTCAACACTCCGTACGCTTGGTTTGTTGTTATTATTCCTGGCAACACTTTGTTTAACCTGTTTGCTAGAATTTTTGCTATTATTTTATAGTCTGTATTGAGCATGCTGCTTGGTCTGTAATGTTTTAAAAGTCTTTTACCTCCATTTTTCTTATATAAAATTTTGATCATCCCTAATTTCATGCTTCTACTTAGTTCTCCTTTTTGTTGAATCTCATTAAAAACTTCTAGTAAAATCGGAGTTAAAACACTTTTAAAAACCTTATAAAACTCACTTGGTAAGCCATCCAGCCCTGGACTTTTACCACTATTTAACTGTGATATTGCTTCTTCTATTTCTTCTTCTGTTATGTTTTTGTTACACATTACTTTGTCTTCCTCTGGCACTTTTTTTTTTTATATGATTTAATAAAAACTGCTTGTCTGTATTATTTACTCCTTCTTTTTGAAACATGTTTTTATAAAAGTCTGCAACTGTTTCTAATATTTCATTTGTTTCTTTTACTTCTATTGTGTCATTTTTTAAAATACTTTTAATCATGTTCGCTTTTTGTTTTGTCTTTTCTAGGTTAAAAAAGAATTTGTTGCACTTTTCTCCCTCTATCATATAATATTTTTGATTAGTGTTGCTATTCCTCTTTTCCTTTTTGTGTCATTGTTAAAAAATATATCACCATTCCACTTTTGTTTAAAGCTTTCTACTATTTTTTCATCCCACATTGTTTCCTGTAAACATATTATGTCTGCTTTTTCTGTTTGTGTTTTTAACTTCTCTAATTTTTGTGGACAGCTTAATCCTCTTATGTTAATTGTCACTATACTCAACATAAGAAGATTAAATAGTTTTAATAGTTTTACATTAATTTTTTCTCTTCTGATAGTAACTCTTCCTCTCTCTTTTTTCCCATTTTCTCTTTGATTTCTTGCCTTTTTTTCTTCTGTTTTTTCTAGTACCTTTGATATATTTAGCTGTTTTTTACTACTTTTCATGTTTTTTGTTAAGTAGTGTATTTTCTTTACATCTTTTGTAGTGTCTTTTGATTTAATCTTATCTTTTCTTACTATTTCCATTTGTTCCTCTTGGTTATACTGCTGTGCCCAGTCCATGCTGTCTTCTCCTTCTGCTGTTTGTGTGTTTTCTTCTCCTTTTGTCTGTTGGTCTTTGTCATCTTCACATTCTGTATGTTGAACTTGTTGTTGTTCTTGTGCTGTGTTGTCCTCTGCTGTTGCCTTTGGTGTTTCTTCCTCAGTTTGTTCTTGTGCTTGCGCTGTTGCTTCTGTTGTGTTTTCTTGTGTCTGCTTCTGTGGGGAGGGGGGGTCCCCGTACCCTCTGCTGTTTCATCTCCATGCTCCCCCATCTCTCCCTCTGTTTCACAGACACAGCGGATTAGTGCCTTATTGCAGTCAGGGCATCTTGTTGCTTGGCACTCTCTGGCAGTAGTGGCCCTGCTCCAGGCACTCCCTGCATGTGAAATGGGGACAGCTTCGCATTACATGACCTGGGCTCCTGCAGAGTCTGCAGACCTTCACCTGTTTGTCATGTATGACCCGATAGTACTGTGGACCATCCCCAGTTTCAAATCTTGCACTGTAGGGCAGTGAAACCACTTCCTTCGGGAACTTCACTCTAATGAATCTTGTTCCATCAGCTACCGTTGTGCCTGGGTAGAAGCGGCGACGAATCGGGAGGATCGGGGTTACCCCCCACTTCAGCAGTTTATTCAAGATATCTGAGTCTTCTATATATTGGAAGGTTTAAAAAAGACACCATCATTTCTTTTGCACATATTTTTCTGATTTCATAATTATGTCCTTTAATAGTTAATCCATCTAATAAAACCTCACAAGACTGTTCACTGTCCAAAGTTATTTCAAATTCCTTGTTTTGTCTTAGTCCTATTAGTTTTCCTGGTCTGAGTATCTTGTCCAATTCTTTTATTAAATCACCGACTGTTAACTCTTCGTTTGTCGTGCTCGGTTCAATTATTAGCGTTGCTTCTTTTAGGTACTCACGTTGGTATTTTGGTTTCAGATTAAGTCCATTGTTCTGTGTCTGCTTGCTTTTTTTGTTTTCTCCATGATTTTCCATTCCATTTTCTTTCCCAGAAATATCTCGATTTTTTGGGGTGTCCATTTCCTTTATCCGTTGATCCTTTTCCGTGTCGAAGCCTTGTGATCCATCCATCTCTAACAAAGTCTTTGTTGGGTGATCCATTATCCGTTGTCCTGTTTCCATTGCTGAGTTCATGCCGTTTGTTCCATCCATTTTTTCTCAGCTGCTGATCCTCTTTCACCTGCATTTAGTACAAAAACACCACAACAAATCATCTGGATTCAACCTTTTCTTAACCAGGAACCAGAAAAGTTTCTCACTGCTGCCGTCAAAACCACCAAGTTAGTTTAATATTCAACATTCGTTTAACAGTCGCCATTCCGATCTATATAAATGGTTAAAAAAACACCTAACACCTACTTATTTTACGAATTCTTACACAGATGAAAGTAGGCTACATACTACTAAAACTATTTTATAATAATTTTAAGATTAAATGTATTTATTTAAAGAAAGATTAAAATGAAACCGCTAATCAAGCCCCAACTTCAGCTAACGCGTCATCAAACTAACAGAAAAACATGGGAAACATTTCATCTACACTTATTACAGAGAAATAAATCCATCAAAGTCTTGTAATGTATTAATGGATATATGGTAAAACTATTTTTTATAAACACATATTAGTGTCCCTCACAACCTACAAACCTTGTTTTATAATTACTGCTTTTATTTTTATTTTATTTTCATTTATAGTTATTAAATCCATAATAAGTGTGTATCAGAGATAAATCTATTAAACTCTGATATGATTTAATATAATAAACCCAAACTATTTTTTATAAACACATATTAATGTCCCTCACAACCTACAAACCTTGTTTATAAGATTTATTTATTCCAGTATAAAAGTATTATGGATTTTTTGATCAAAAAATTATAAAAGCAGTATTTATAAAACAAGGATGTGAGGGACATTATTATGTGTATATTAAAAATAGTTTAACTTTATTATATTAAATCATATTAAAGTTTATCAGATTTTTTTCAGTTACAATATAAAAGTATTATGGATTTATTAGATTTATTTAGTTTCAATCTAAAACTATTATGGATTCATTGATCTAACAGTTTGCTAAATTGGGTTTAAATAATTATTTAATTTAATGAATCCAAAACATCTTCATCCAGACATTTAATAAACTTAATTAAATTTAACTCAGAATATTAATAAATATAAATAAAATTTTACTATATAAATGTTCAAACAGTTCAGTTTTTCTAGATATTAAATTAATTTCTCCTAAATATTTGAGTAAATCTAAATTAATTTTTCTCAGAATCTTACTAAATGTTTATACACTTTCCTTGTGAAACTGATTTCTGTTTACTAAATGTTTTTGAACTATATTAACTCAAACATGCCATTCTATTGCTGAATTCAACACATTTTACCTGTTTCTTTTACTAACATCTACTTATTTTTTTGTGTAAATTTGGTTGACCTATTCAGTGGATTTTACTTAAAGCTTAAGAAATTAAAATCTACTCAATTATATTACGTGTCACTTTGTTGCCATAATTTTTTTAAGTAACCATTAGTCACATTTTTTACAGTGACCCAGTAAAGTCACATTTTAATGACCACTTCCTACTTTCAACATCCATATTTCTTAAATGTTTTGTAGTCTTTTTTGTGGTTTAGCTTTCCCAGATGTGCTGTTTGTGCAAACTTCTGTATCATAAAAGTGATAGTTAGGGTTTCAATTATTTTATGTTTACATGGTTTTAATTTGATCATAAGAAGGAACACGGTTTAAAGGAAAAACTTTAAATTCATGAACATTAGATGGCATTTTGGAAAAAATTAAAACTCATAAAGTGCATGTAGCTGCTCATGTCAGTTTATTTAAAAAAAAAAGCTATCAATGCACCTTTACCTTATTTTACCTCATTTCCTAAATTACTATGTTCATCGATAAGCCAAGACCAATGCTTGAGGTTCCCGGAAGACATTTATTTATTTACATTTTATGTATTAATTTTTTGTATTTATTTAATAACGTATGTGCTTTGTTACTCAGTCATTTTGAGGAACCACTTTATAACAGTGTGAGCATGATGATTGCAACAGACACAAAAGGCAGTGGGTGAAACGTTTTTCACATTTAGGTTGTACAATAAGATTGTATTTCTGTTCTTCAGTAGTAACGCATTAAGACTTAATCTTATCATTCACACAGAACAAAAATATCATTTTGATTACTGTCTAAATATGTTTATCTAACTGTTGAAAAAAAAACAACTAAAATCCTCTATGGTGTAGATTTCCATTGTACTCGCGACTTTGAACTCAGAAAGTGAAAGATTTGGAGGAGCAGTTGAAGGCTGCATCGAGTTAAAGTAAAAGTGAGCACTTCGGTTCATGAGAAGAGAAATATAAAGTTTTCTAGATAATCACGGTGAGTTTGTGAATATAAAGTTGTAATATGTAAATGTTATTAATCCGTATTTGATGGAGAAATGTTTAGGATTGATTTTTTATTACCTGATATTTTTTCTGTAGCGTCATATTTAACACCGTTATTTAAAACTGTTCACACCAACACGGAAGTTTTTTACACTTTAGTCTTCTGTGTTTTTCTTTCATCCACATTAAATCTTAAACCCACTTAATGAAAGCTAGATTGAGATTTAAATCTTCCTTGATTATGTGTGGACACTAAAATGTAGCTTTACAAATCACAGTTGTGACGTCAGCGCGCTCGTGTTTACATACATGCAGTCGGTGGACAAAATAACAGAAACACACAATCAATAATTAACATAAAACATTTACTTCTTTAAATGAATATGTTTACTGATAATGTGTCCACACAGTGTGATTATAAAGAAAGCACTAATCTAACACATTGATGAGAGTGAGATTGTTATTAATACACTTTCATTTGTTTAAGAATGTTAAATCAGATCAGTGCTGGTTGAGTTATTGGTATACTGGTGTAAAACTAAAAGCATTACAGAGTGGTTTTAAGTCCCAGCTAAGACATACAGTTTATTTAATTGTTTTAGATTTTAGAATTAATTACACTATCTGCTAGTTAGCTAAGCTGTATGATTACTGTATCATGTTCTTGGTGGTGTTTCTCTGAACTGAAACTTTTAGGTGCCCCTGTGCTTTTTTATATAGTTATTTATTTTTGGTTTTACCTTTACTTCAGTGTTACTCCAGTGTGATGGAGGGTACGAGACCAGATTCACCTGAACCCAGCTGCGTCTCTATGAAGAGCGACCAGTCAATGGGAACGCCACTTCAATTTAAAGATGGAGGATGTTCTACTGATCTGAGGTCAGTATAATATCATGGTGCGTTAGTGACTTAGACCCCTGAGCCACCTAAGCACCCAGCTCTGAAAACTTTCTGAATCTGAAAACTAATCAGAACTACATGAAATGTATAAAAATAGAGTTAAAATAACTGAAATTATAAAGACTTAGTGAAGAGTAACCCGGTTAAAGGACCATCCAAACCACTTCAGAAACTCTTCTACTGATCTGAGGTTGTAATTCTGGGGATTGGAAGACAATCCAAACTGTGTAGGGCTGCCAGGATTTCTTTGGTTAAGTCCAAGACTAGACTGAATAGCTGAGACTCAGTCTACAAGAGTCAAGTCCAAATAAAATTGTAATAATAATACTTATTATAATACTTATTTATAAACAATGACGAGGACAACGAGTACAGAGGACTAATTCAGGACTTCGTGGACTGGTGTCTGCAGAACCACCTCCAGTTAAACGTGGGGAAGACCAAAGAACTGGTGGTGGATTTCCGCAGGTGCAGATCCACCTTGCCACTGGTGAACATCCAGGGAATGGACATTGAGAGAGTGGACTCTTATAAGTACCTGGGTGTTCATCTAAACAACAAACTGGACTGGTCAGTTAACACTAACGCACTTTATAAAAAAGGTCAGAGTAGACTCTACCTACTCAGGAGACTGAGGTCATTTGGAGTGCGGGAGGCACTCCTGAGGACTTTCTTTGATACAGTGGTGGCATCAGCCATCTTTTACGGAGTGGTATGCTGGGGCAGTAGCATCTCTACAGCGGACAGGAAGAGACTGAACAAACTCATTTATAGGGCCGGCTCTGTCCTGGGGAGCCCCTTAGACCCAGTGCAGGTGGTGGGAGACAGAAGGATGTTAGCCAAGCTGGCATCCATGCTGGAGAATGACTCCCACCCCATGCATGAGACTCTGGCAGCACTGGGCAGCTCCTTCAGTGACAGGCTGCTTCACCCTAAATGTGGGAAGGAGCGGTACCGCAGGTCCTTCCTTCCTGCTGCTGTTAGATTATACAACCAGCACTGCTCCAGATAGATCACACACACACTTTAAATTATTATTCATTAAAATGTGCAATTTTTTCCCCATGTGAAACTATTACAATGTGCAATATTCTCACGTGCAGTTATTTGTAAATATTTGTAAATATTTTTAGTTGACTTTTTATTATTATTGTTATACATTGTACTATTTTTATTTTTTATCGTCTATTTTTTGTACTGAGTGCTGTACTATCCCTTTGCTGCTGCAACAATGTGAATTTCCCCATTGTGGGACTAATAAAGGATTATCTTATCTTATCTTATCTTATCTTATCTTATTAATTATTTAAGAATGTAAAATCATATCAGCCGTGGGTGAGTTATTAGCATACTGGTGTAAAACAAAAAAGCATTTGTTGAATGTAGCTAAGTCTGCAGATATTTAGAACTCAGACATGCATTTTTTAATAGAAGAATTGACTTAAATTAACTAAATTATCTGCTATACAGTAGCTGACTGAGTCCTTTGTCATGTCCTTGGAAGTGTTTGTAAAATTTAATTACCCCTGAATTGAGCCAACATGATGTCTGTGTTAAAAATTAAATCTTGCATCGGATGAAGTTGTTGGTTTTGGTTACTGTGTAACAAGTGGTGTGTACTAAAAATACTAATATCAAAACAGCTTTTCTTGAACAAGCTAAAACAGAAACCTCAAACATTTGGTTTCTTTTTCTAAATATATTAAATCCTCTAAATGTAATATATTTTTACCTATTAAATCTTCCACAATGTTTCCAGCTTGAATTAGGATTGAAAATTATATTTCAGATTTAAACATTCACCCATTTATTGGTTCCTTTGCATTCCTTTACATTTGGTTTTACCTGTATCCCAGTGTGATGGAGAGTGTGAAACCAGATTCACCTGAACCCAGCTGTGTCTTCATGAAGAGCTTTAACTTTAAAGATGGAGGATGTTCTACTGATCTGAGGTCAGTATAATCTCATGCTCTAGTGTTTTTACTTCCAGTTGTTCCTGATCAAACACATTAACTTTATTAAACTTATTCAACTAGTCATTTTTTTTATAGAAATATAGGAAATGTTTCAATAACTGGATGATGGAACATGCTAGTGTTCAGTACTGTTCTGTATATTTATTGGTGTTGTATAATAAAGACTGAAAAGCTGCACAATAGATTATTTGTTTTTTATTTACAGATCACAAAAGAAGAAATTAAATGTTACTTACAGAGATCAGCTGGAATCCATATTTAAGGTTTGTATGTATGTGTGTGTAATAATAATGATGATGCTTGTCTAGTTTGCTGTTGGTTAAATAAATACTGTGAGAGATTACATGTTGATTTTGGATTCTGGACCCTCTTTAGATGTTGTTCTGCTTCTTACTTATGTGAATGTTTTTTTTTATTTTTGCCACATGGTGTTAATGGGCCTCATTTCAAGTCCTTCTACATTTTAATGGTTGCAACTGGTTCAGGCAGAGGTGAAATCCCAGTTTACCACTTTTAAGGAACAATTAATGTTTATTCATTTAGCAAACTTATCATGCAGGTGAAAAATAAAACAATGTGGCACATACACACGTTATTATACTAAATGTGTCACAATAACTAGTTTCAGTATAATGTTAAATCTACATCATTCTTTATATGGTCACATCACTTATTTTTCTTTATTACCTCATGGTGCTTATTGTGATGATCTGTTCCTCAAAATTCCTCAACAGGAACTGGAGCTCAAAGTCATCAACATGGTAAAGAATGAACTAAACAAGTTCAAAAAGCTACTGAATGATGATTACCCAGCATGCTCTGAGCAGGAGGTGAAGGATGTGGAAGATCTGAGTAGTTTCAGAGAGGGGGCGCTAAAGATCACACTGAATGTTCTGAAGATCATGAACCAGACAGAGCTCGCTAACACCCTGCAGAGTAGTAAGAGACCTAAATACTTAAATTATTAACTTCTTTAATATTGGATTAACATTCTTCCATATTTATCTTGGTTCTAGAATTATCTAGGTTTTTAATTGGTCATTAGATTCTATTATATAACGTTTTATGAGCACCAGGTACTTGATACTAAATGAGAATTCTAACTATGATATTGGTCACTACATCTCTACAAATAAGCCAGTTATAATCATATAGGTTTATACTTAAAATCATTTAGTAATGAGCCTATTATTTATTACAATATTAAATTATATACTATGTTTATTGATCATGCAGTAAAATGTTGATCACCTTTATTTGTTTATTAGAACTTTTAGTCCCTGTAAATCAGAAAAAACTCAAATCCAATCTAAGAGAGAAATTTAAAAGAATTTATGAAGGAATCTACCAGCATGGAAGCTCATCACTTCTGAATGAGATCTTCACAGAGCTCTACATCACAGAGGGTTGGAGTGGAGATGTCAGTAATGAACATGAGGTCAGACAGATTGAAGCAGCATCCAGGAGACCAGCAGCACAGGAGAAACTCATCAAATGCAATGACCTCTTTAAAGACACATCCATCAGAACTGTGCTGACTAAAGGAATCGCTGGAATTGGAAAAACTGTCTCAGTGCAGAAGTTCATTCTGGACTGGGCTGAAGGAAAAGCAAATCAGGACGTCATCTTCATATTTCCACTTCCTTTTAGAGAGCTGAACTTGATAAAGCAGAAAAATCTCAGTCTGATGGAACTTCTTTGTCAGTTTTTCGCAGAAGTGAAAGGTCTGCCATCATTAGACTGTGATGCTTATAAAGTTTTGTTCATCTTTGATGGTCTGGATGAGTGTCGACTTCCTCTAGATTTTCAGAATAATGAGCGATTGTGTAACATAACAAAGTCAGTAAAAATGGATGTGCTGCTGACAAACCTCATCAAGGGGAACCTGCTTCCCTCTGCTCACTTCTGGATCACCACTCGACCAGGAGCAGCCAATCAGATCCCTCCTGAGTGTGTAGACCAGGTAACAGAGGTACGAGGGTTCAGTGACCCTCAGAAAGAGGAGTACTTCAGCAAGAGGATCAGTGATGAGAACCTGGCTAGTCAAATCATCAAACACATAAAGTCATCAAGAAGCCTCTACATCATGTGTCACATTCCAGTCTTCTGCTGGATCTCAGCCTCTGTTCTAGAGAGAATTCTGGATGGAGCCGAGGGGAAAGAGATCCCCAAAACTCTGACTCAAATGTTCACTTTCTTCCTGATCTTTCAGATAAAACACAAGGAACAAAAGTACCATGGGAAATCTGAGCCTGATCCACACCAGACCAGAAAGGCGATACTGGCACTGGGAAAACTGGCCTTCCAACAGCTGGAGAAAGGACACCTGATCTTTTATGAGGAAGACCTGACAGAGTGTGGCATTGATGTCAAAAACACATCAGTGTACTCAGGAGTCTGCACCCAAATCTTCAAAAAAGAGGCTGGACTGCACCTGGGTCAGGTCTTCAGCTTTGTGCACCTGAGTGTTCAGGAGTTTCTGGCTGCTTTATATGTATTTCTCACCTTCATCAACAAAAACAGAAATGTGCTGGTGATGCAAAACACTGGATTCTTTAACATCTTTAGAAACTATACAAACATGTCTGACTTTCTGAAGGGTGCAGTGGACAAGGCCTTACAGAGTAAGAATGGACACCTGGATCTTTTCCTCCGCTTCCTCCTGGGTCTCTCACTGGAGTCCAATCAGACTCTCTTACGAGGCCTACTGCCACAAACAGGAAGTAGCTTTTACAACAAAGAGGAAACAGTCAGGTACATCAAGGAGAAGATCATTGAGAATCCCTCTCTAGAGAAATCCATCAGTCTGTTCCACTGTCTGAATGAAATGAACGATGATTCTCTAGTGCAGGAAATCCAAAAATACCTGAACAGAGAAGGTCATGTTCATCACGATGGACTCCGTCTTTCTCCTGCTCAGTGGTCGGCTTTGGTGTTTGTGTTGCTGAACTCAGATCAGGAGCTGGATGAGTTTGATTTGAGGAAATATTATCCATCACATGAAGGTCTTCTGAAGATGCTGCCAGTGGTGAAAGAATCAAGAAAAGCTGAGTGAGTCATTTATTAATAAACATTTGATTCATGAGTTCATCACACAAAAACTAATAGTTAAATATACGAAACTGAGAAGGTGCAAAACTACAGTGCTGCAGTCTGATCTCAAAATATGTCTGAAATTAACATCTAATTTAATAACTTAAATAATAATGTTAACTGTTTCTGCACCACCTACTAACTTGCACTCTGCTAATGATACTGAGTATAAAATCTGATTTGAAATGGAGGAAATCATCAACCACAGAGCTCCAAATATCTCAGGACTAAACGTAATAATAAGACAAATAAATTACAAGTAATAAAAAGAGAAATGCATTAATAATAAACAATCTTTTTAAATAAAGATACTCAAGTTAGCATGAACAGGGTGCTCAGGTGGTGCAGCAGTAAGGTACGCTAGACCACTTTTGCTGAAATCTGAGGACGTTAGCATGGAGGGAATTGATCTGACTGATGTGTAATCATGTTTTCAGGAAAATGAATTTTACTCTGATGAAAACACTGTAATAATAATCAGATCATTTTGCTGTACGACAGTATCATGAATCAGACGTGGAATAAACAGAGCTCAGTTTACATAAACATGACGTGTAAATGACATGTTTAGACTCGTGCACTAGTTTTATACAGAATGTAGAATTTCACCTGAAAGCAGGAGCAGAAGTATTTGTACCTCTAACCCTGAATGTTAGTGACAGCAGTTTCTGCGTAGAGCTTCCTGATAATTATTAGTTCTCATGACTGGACCACTTCATACTGGTCAGGACCACGGTGGATCCAGTGCTACTCAAAAACACTTGCAAGGAAGTAGGAACTCACATTGGTGACACACACACAAACACAGTCACTTTCATCTATGTTTTAGGATGGAGATGAAAATCAAGTTGTCATTTATAATCGGTGGGTAACATTGTATTAATTCTCAGTCGCTACACGGCTATATTTAGCACTTCCACTACTTTTGGACTGTGTAGAAATGTGAAGCTCAGTATAGTAGAGCAGTCCTGCTATTGTTTGATTCATCAGTTCAACTGCTTTCACTTTTATCTGCAATGTAGTCTGATCTGATTATTTCTCTCCAGGTTGTGGGATTGTGATCTAACAGAGAAAAGTTGTGAAGTTCTGTCCTCAGTTCTCAGTTTAAACTCCTCCTGTCTGAAACATCTGAACCTGAGTAACAATGAACTGAAGGATTCAGGAGTGAAGCTGCTCTCTGCTGGACTGGAGAATCCACACTGTAAACTAGAGATGCTGGGGTAAGATCTTCACTTTTACTAAGTTTTATACACATTTATTCATTTACAGTAATCACGTCATCCTGGGAAACAATCAGTGTAAACAAATAAACCATCTCAGGGTGACACACACACACACACTTTAAGAGACAATGTTGGAATAATTACTGATGCTACATCATCCATTCAACTGCTTTTACTTTCATCTGCAATGCAGTCTGGGTAATATTATCAGATTTGCTACTTGGATTCCACCTACTGCTGCTAGGTGACGTCTTTCATTTCTCTGATTGATCTGATTATTTCTCACCAGGTTGTGGAAGTGTAATCTAACAGAGGAAAGTTGTGAAGTTCTGTCCTCAGTTCTCAGTTTAAACTCCTCCAGTCTGAAACATCTGGACCTGAGTTACAATAAACTGAATGATTTAGGAGTGAAGCTGCTCTCTGCTGGACTGGAGAATCCACACTGTAAACTGGAGATACTGTGGTAAGATCTTCACTTTCACACTCAAGGACGGATTAAGGATAGTCTGGGCCCCTGGGCAAAGAGAAACAATACAAATTTAGAAACATTAAGTAAGGGCCTGAATCGCATATTTGCAACAAAACGTCTGTTATGAAATATGGTAGCTTGCCTGGCAATTTGTAGGTCCCTAGAAAGTCAAGGAGCCATGGTAAACGACTTCTATGGAAGTCAAGGGCCCCATAGCAGGGGCCCTCATGATCAAGGGCCCTCTAATGGTATGCCCTGCTCTTCTCTAGGGCCCCCTGGTAGGGGCTCTCATAACCAGGGCCCTCTAAAAATATGCCCCCCTATTTCCTAGGACCCCTAATAGCCAGAAGTCGAAGTCAGAGCAGTGCCACAACGCCTCATCCATTTTCATAAGGGGCCCAAAAGCATGGCTAGGGCCCCCAAAAGCATGGCTAGGGCCCAAAAGCATGGCTAGGGGCCCCAAAAGCATGGCTAAGGCCCCCAAGAGGCCCTGGGGTCAAAGTCCCTAATAGTCAGAGGATCCTTAAAATGGAGGGCCCTCGGAAATAAAAATATATTGTATCATAAATGTTGATAGGCATCGCAAAATGTTTTGGGCCAGGGCCCCCCCGGGGCCCCCTGACCTCAAGGGCCCCTGGGCGCTGGCCCCACTGGCCCGGTCAGTAATCCAGCCATGTTCACACTGTAGATACAGAAGATTTCTTTCTAAGTTAACCAGTTAATAAAAAAGAAAGCAAAAACATGTTTTTATTGTGCACCTTTAACATTAACACTAAAAGCTAAAATCATGATTCTGTGTTTGTCATTGACAGCAAAATATTTTAACTGATACTGTATTTCAGTGATTTGATTATTTCTCTCCAGGTTGTGGTGGTGTAATCTCACAAAGAAAAGTTGTGAAGTTCTGTCCTCAGTTCTCAGTTTAAACTCCTCCAGTCTGAAACATCTGAACCTGAGTTACAATGAACTGAAGGATTCAGGAGTGAAGCTGCTCTCTGCTGGACTGGAGAATCCACACTGTAAACTGGAGATACTGGAGTAAGATATTTACTTTCACACTGTAGATACAGAAGATCATTCATACAGAAACTGTTATTTATGTGTGTATTTGAGTTTGATATTTTACTAATTTTCCCCACACAAGATAAAACACATTATCATTAATATAATAGAATAGTTTTACATGTTGAAGATTTCTCAGTGATGATGTCTGGTTGTGGATCTGAATGGAAATGGAGGAGGAGGTGGGAGAAGATGATGTATGATTTTTATTAAATAATTTTCTTCTGCAGGTTAAATAGCTGCAGTATTACAGATGAAGGTTTTACTGCTCTGGCTTCAGCTCTGAAATCAAATCCATCATCACGTCTGAGAGAACTGCATCTGACCGAAAATTATTCACGAGACTCAGGAGTAAAACTGCTCAAAAATCTACAGGAGGATCCACAATGTAACCTGGAAGAGCTACAGTGAGTTACTGTTGCTTTATACACAGACACACCTAAACACACACATACACATGCACACGATACATACACATGCAAGGGTATGTCTTTCTTATTGTATCTCATCTGTATCAGGGTTTTTTAGTATACAATGAATCAGATAAAATGTTCTATCATTGTTCCAGCTGGTCTCTGTGTATGCTGGTGTTTATACTGGTTCAAGTCTGATAGGTGACAGAAACATCTGATCATGTCTGATCTCTTCTACAGCATCTGATTGTAACACATTGAATTAAGAGAAGAAGAAGATGAAGAGCAGTGGAGATAAACACCATCTACTCTTCACACTGGGATTCTATAAGGTGACGCTTTTTTCAGCTTCTTACTGCTCATAGCCGTAAACAAAGCTTTCTAAAAAGGAAGGTGTGCTCCTCTCATAACATCACTTCCTGTACAAGATCAACACTCTCAAATCCACTCAGAAGTCCTGATGGACCTTCATCTCCCCCTTCTATACATCACTGCTGAAGTAATGGGATTGGAGAGTCCATCAGGTGTCTGGTACCATCTGTATTAATCTGGTACATTGGACAGGGATTAGGGCTGCAAAATGGTTTGAGGGTCCATGAGGACTGCTTTAGAAAACCCTGCATTAGCTTGATGCATAAGCATGCTGTTCACTGACCTGTAATGAAGATGTTTAAAGCCACTGGAGATGTTGAGATTCTGCCTGGAGGAGAACATGATGAGGATTACTCGAGTGGCCAGAGAATCTCTAAGGATCTTTACTGGGAAATTACAGATGTTAGTGAGGTCTTGAGGTCAGAACGTCTTCCTACATAACCACAAGATGTTTAGAGGACTGACTGAAGAAAGTCTCTTCTGTATGATTCTCATCCTGGAACTTTTCAAGGGATCTTGTTGAATGGTCAGAACAGACCTAAACAGACATCAAACAGTAGAGGTGCTGGGATGAGGGGTACATAATCCCCTTTTTTGCAAGTCCAAAACAGACAACAGTTTAGTACAGGCTATTACCCACAATCCACTGTCATCCTGTGATGTTTCTCACAGTAACCAGTGGGTTTTTGGAATGGTATATATTTGCAAAATGAGTCATTTTTATTTACATATTTTGCATATTTAATGACTAATAATAATAATAATAATAATCATACTAATACATTATGAGTGATATTTTGAATAAACCTTGTGTTCATGTTACTGTAATGACTGTGTCACGCATGACTACGATTCCCAGAGTGCAGTAGATGAACGTACGGAACTGTTGACATGCGCTGAATACCAGACGGACGCATTTCAGCGACCCCCCTCTCCTGAGTTCTAGTCACACACCTGTGTGCACTTTGCCAATTAAGAATGTTATTTAAGGCAGTGCAATCTGTTACCAGATTGCGAAGTATTGCCAATTCTTGTGGTATACCGAGCGTTTCTGATAGTTCTGATAGTCTTTATCGTGTATGACCCTTTTCTTACCGTTTTTGGATATCGCTTTTTGGATTCTCCTTGGCTTGTTTATTTCGGCATCGGACTTTTGTATTCGTTTTTTGACCTCTCTTAGCCTCGTGTTTTTGGATTTGTTTGCTGTGTTTGTGCACTTTATTAAACTGCTTGGATCTTTCTCCGCGAGCGTCTGTCCACTTTCTACTCAGCGTGACAGAATACTTCGCCACATCATGCAGACGGCGGACCCAGAAAGGATCATCAATGCAGTTTCCACGCAAGGACAGATGTTAGGTGAGCACCGCACTGTTATTGAAAATCTCTCGCGTTCAGTTGAGAGTTTATCTCAACAGCAGACCCTTCAGTATTCTCATCTGGAACGCATTGAGGACCAATTGAAGGAATTGTCCACCTTTTTGCTGGGGTCTCGTCCTTCCACTTCTTTGGTCACTCCCACACCTGCGGACGCCTCGCCTAACCAACAGGAATCTTTTTATCCTGTTAGTGCACCGGATAAATACGATGGGGCGTTTGATAAGTGCAAGGGGTTTTTGTTGCAATGCTCGTTGTATTTTAGTAACACTCCTCCCCGTGCTGATCAAGCCCGCATTTCGTTTTTAATATCATGTTTGACTGGCAAAGCTTTGGAATGGGCCACAGCAGTCTGGCCTAAAGTACAAGGGTACACCTATACTCAGTTTGAAACGGAGTTTAGAAACATTTTTGACCGTCCTCACGGGGGTCGTTCCTCTGGTGAACTTTTGTCACTATTATCTCAAGGTAATCGATCTGTGGCAGACTATGTTTTACAGTTTCGTACCATGGCTGCAGATAGTGGCTGGAATGAGCCGGCATTACGAGTAATTTTTCGGAATGGATTGAACACGGACATTCTGAAGGAGTTGGCATGCAAGGATGAGGATTTAACTTTGGAAGAACTTTATAATTTAGCTACTCGTTTGGATCATCTCTTGAATGCACGCAAACCAGACCGAATGGCTACAAGACTTGTGAGGAAGCGCAATGTTCCTGCACAGCCGCAGGGGTATCAAGAATGGGAGTTTAACCCTCGAAGCTCTGCTGATCCAGAGAACCTCATGCAGTGTGATTCTACACGTTTAACCCCGGAGGAGAGACGTCGTCGATTTTATGAGGGCTTGTGCTTGTACTGCGGTGAGTCTGGACATCAGGTGCGCAACTGCCCTGTAAATCCACGACGATTGGCGCCGACCCCAGGAAAGTTCTCTCCACACGCTAATGTGGTGAGTATTCCCACTAAGGGGTTGGTATCACGATAATTTCTCCTCCCTGTTACGTTAAACTGCCCAAGTGTTGCCTCTGTGTGTGTTTTTCCAGCGTTAATTGATTCCGGTGCCGAGGGAAACTTCATCAACGCACGCATTGTGGAACAGCTGTGCATTCCCACCCAAGCATTAAGGGCAAGCCTTACCCTTTCAGCTCTGGATGGTAATCCTGTAGGATCGGGAATGGTATCACAAGTGACTGTTCCCATCAAGATGGACACAAGCGCTTTACATTCTGAAGAGATAAGTTTTTTTGTGTTAGAGTCGGCTGAATATTCTATTATTTTAGGGTTACCCTGGTTAAGAAAACATGATCCATTGATTTCATGGGCAAGGTCGGAACTTTTAACATGGTCTCCTTATTGCATGAGACATTGCATTAATAAACCTAAGCTAGCATTACATGCTACTTTAGTGGAAGGTCCTGAGAGGGAATGCAAAGTAGATGTTCCAGTAGAATATTCTGACCTTAGTGAAGTTTTTAGTAAGGTAAGGGCTACCGAGTTGCCTCCTCATCGCCCATATGATTGTGCGATTGAACTCCTAGAAGGAGCCACTCCTCCCAAGTCACGCATATACCCACTTTCTCAAACAGAGCGTCAAGTTATGAACGAGTACATTCAGGAAGCTCTTCAACAGGGTTTCATTCGTCCCTCCTCTTCTCCAGCCTCAGCTGGTTTCTTTTTTGTAGACAAAAAGGAAGGGGGTCTCCGGCCGTGTATTGATTACAGGGGTTTGAATCTGGTTTCCAAAGGATACCCGTATCCTTTGCCTTTGGTACCAGTAGCATTAGAACAGCTCCGGGGAGCCAAGTATTTCACTAAGCTTGATCTACGTAGTGCTTATAACTTGGTTCGTATAAGAGAGGGCGATGAGTGGAAGACTGCTTTTAGTACTTGTAATGGTCATTATGAATATCTGGTGATGCCGTTTGGGCTCTCTATAGCGCCCTCTGTGTTCCAAGCTTTTATAAATGATGTGCTTAGAGATATGTTGGACCGTTTTGTAATTGCTTATATAGACGACATCCTGATATACTCTCCAGACTATGCAACTCATGTCAGTCATGTTCGTCAGGTGCTTAAGCGCTTGTTAGAGAATCAGCTCTTTGTGAAGAGAGAAAAGTGTGAATTTCATTGCCAATGTATTTCCTTCTTGGGTTACATTATTAGCACAGAAGGGGTTGTCATGGATGACCATAAGGTTGATGCTGTGATAGACTGGCCTGTTCCATCCACGATTAAGGAACTACAGCGTTTTTTAGGATTTGCTAATTTTTATCGGCGATTTATTCGAAATTTCAGTACATATTCTGCACCTTTAACTTCTCTTTTGAAGGGGTCACCCAGACGTCTCGTGTGGAATGGTAGGGCAGAAACTGCTTTCAAGAAGTTGAAAGAAGCTTTCACGTCTGCCCCTATCCTCATTCATCCCGATCCCACGAAGCCTTTCTTAGTTGAGGTTGACGCTTCCGAGGTGGGTGTGGGAGCTGTTCTTTCCCAACACGTAGGAGATCCGGGTAAGATGCATCCTGTGGCATTCTTTTCTCATAAACTAAGTCCAGCCGAAAGAAATTACAGCATTGGAGACCGGGAGCTGCTTGCTGTTAAGTTAGCCCTCGAAGAGTGGAGACATTGGTTGGAGGGTGCGCTTCACCCCTTTATCGTTCTCACGGATCACAAGAATCTTGAATATTTACGTCAGGCTAAGAGAATGAATCCCAGACAGGCACGTTGGTCTCTGTTTTTTTCTCGGTTTAAGTTCAAAATCACATTTCGTCCAGGTAGTAAAAATACCAAGGCTGATGCCCTTTCACGGCAGATTATAGGGGAGGAGGAGGCTAGTGTACAAGAGCTTCCAGAAGCAATCCTTCCTAAGAACTGCGTTGTGGCGGCCATTCGTTGGCAGGTTGATGAGGACATTGACAAGGAGCTAGAAAGTATTACTGTACCGGCTCATTGCCCTATGGGGAGAAAGTATGTTCCTTTGGCTTTTCGAGATCGCCTCATTACTTGGGCTCATTCGTCATTATCATCTGGGCATCCAGGGGAAACTCGAACTCAACAGTTGTTAGCTAATCGGTACTGGTGGGAGAGTATGTACTCTGATATTCATAAATTTGTGTCCTCATGTTCAACTTGCTCTCAATGTAAAACTCCCAAGGCATTACCAGCTGGGAAGCTAGTGCCACTTCCAGTTCCTGCGCGTCCTTGGTCGCATGTTGCGATTGACTTTGTGACGGACCTGCCACCTTCTCAAGGGTATACTACGATTTTAACAGTGATTGATCGCTTTTCGAGAGCCGTACGGTTCATACCGTTTGCTAAGCTGCCCACAGCTTTTGAGACTGCAGAGGCGTTGTTTCACCAGGTTTTCCGCTTTTTTGGCATACCTGAGAACATTTTGTCAGACCGAGGAGCACAGTTTACCTCCAGGGTATGGTCCGCTTTCTTTGAACACATGGGGGTAACAATCAGTTTAACTTCTGGATACCATCCTCAAACTAATGGGCAATGTGAACGTGCTAATCAAGAACTAACCAAGTTTCTCAGACTGTATTGTTATGAAAATCAATTGGATTGGTCTCATTTTCTTCCCTGGGCAGAGATTGCCCAAAACTCACTCACCAGCTCTGCCACAGGATTAACACCTTTTCAGTGTGTTCTGGGGTATCAGCCTCCGCTCATGCCATGGACAGCAGTGAGTACGGATGTTCCAGCAGTGGATGAGTGGATGAAGAGGAGCGAGGAGGTTTGGGAGTTCACTCATCGGCGCATTGAACAAGTCTTGCGGAGAAACAAGGTCCAGGCGGACAGACGGAGAGGGGAAACTCCAGAGTTTAGCCCCGGGGATAGAGTATGGCTGTCAACACGTGACTTCAGGTTTGAAGAGGGAAGTAAAAAACTTGTTCCTAAATTTGTTGGTCCTTTTATGATAAAAGAAAAGATTAATGAGGTCACTTACAAGCTGGACCTACCACAAAACTATCGAGTCTCACCCTCTTTTCATGTGTCTCTCCTTAAGCCAGTCATTCCGGGTCCTCTGGATGAGGTTTTGCCGGACGAGTCACCACCCCCTCCAGCTATGATTGAAGGGACCTTGGTGTATGCTGTTCGTAGACTGCTTGACTCCAGGAGAAGGGGTAACCAATTACAGTACCTCGTGGACTGGGAGGGCTACGGCCCAGAGGAGAGGAGCTGGGTTCCAGCACAGGACATTATGGACCCTACCCTGGTGGCCGAGTTTCACCACAACCACCCGGGGAAACCAGCCCCTCGTCCCAGAGGTCGTCCCAGGAAGCAGTCACGAGAAGCTTCGCAGAACCAGCACCTACGCAACTCAGGTGGTCGGCCTGGTGGTGGTCGTCGTGGTCGTCCTCGAGCCTCGGCTGTATCGGACTCCTTGAGGGGGGGTATTGTCACGCATGACTACGATTCCCAGAGTGCAGTAGATGAACGTACGGAACTGTTGACATGCGCTGAATACCAGACGGACGCATTTCAGCGACCCCCCTCTCCTGAGTTCTAGTCACACACCTGTGTGCACTTTGCCAATTAAGAATGTTATTTAAGGCAGCGCAATCTGTTACCAGATTGCGAAGTATTGCCAATTCTTGTGGTATACCGAGTGTTTCTGATAGTTCTGATAGTCTTTATCGTGTATGACCCTTTTCTTACCGTTTTTGGATATCGCTTTTTGGATTCTCCTTGGCTTGTTTATTTCGGCATCGGACTTTTGTATTCGTTTTTTGACCTCTCTTAGCCTCGTGTTTTTGGATTTGTTTGCTGTGTTTGTGCACTTTATTAAACTGCTTGGATCTTTCTCCGCGAGCGTCTGTCCACTTTCTACTCAGCGTGACAGACTGACAGTAATGTGTAATTATTTTTTTGGAAATATCTTTTGTATGGAGTTTATATTCTTAATTACTTTTATCTTTCTGTAATAATGCAGTGCAGTGAAAAAACTATTTACCTCATTTTCCAATTTTCTCTATTTTTGCACTGGTCACACTTGTACTGTATGTATCAGACAATAAAACAAATACGATTTTAATATTAAAGACCAAATAAAAACAAAATGTGCTTTAAACAATGGTTTCATTTATTAAAAGAAAATAATGTGTGTGGATCTATGAGGATGTAACGGTTTGTGGGCTAGACGGACAGGAGGGGCGGACACAAACGCGGAGATGTGTGACAGAAACTATATTTAATAATAATAAAGACAAGACAGGGTAAACTGACAGAACAGGACTGAACAGGACTAACGGACAGGCGAAACAAAGACTAAACCGGCTAAAAAGACTAAACAGGCTAACGGACAGGCTAAACAGGCTAACGGGGCTAAACAGGCTAACGGACAGGCTAAACAGGCTAACGGGGCTCAACAGGCTAACGGGGCAAACAAACAGGCTAAACAGGCTAACGGGGCTAAACAGGCTAACGGGGCAAACAAACAGGCTAAACAGGTTAAACAGACGAAACAGGCGAAACTGACGAAACAGGTCAAACAGGTCAAACAGAGCAGACAGAGCAGACAGAGCAAACAGAGCAAACAGAGCAAACAGAGCAAACAGAGCGAGAATGGACAGAGTACCAGGAGCCGAGATCCCAGACGCAAACAGAGTTACCATGCAATAGTCTCCAACCAGCCTTTCCCTGAGCCTCTCCTAAATAGTAGCAGCTGGGGCTAATTAGCCCCAGCTAACCAATCAGGAGAGGGAGGCTGGCTGGAGACTGGGGAGAGAAGGGCGTGGCACACTGGAGCACAGGATCATACTGAGGCTCCAAGCGTGACAGTAGGCCCCTCCCCGAAGGCACGACTCCTGGCGTGCCCAAATACAAAAACAAAAGGAGGTCCTGGACCTTGAGGGGCAAATTCGAAGTCATTTAATATGCCTTGCGGTAGGCATGATAGGAGACCAGAAGCGCTGTCGGGGAGCGCCGACGAGAGTTCAAAAGCGCCGTCGGGGGGCGCCAACGTGGGAACAGAAGCACCATCGGGGGGCGCCAACACGGAAACAGAAGCGCCATCTGGGGGCGTCATCTCGGAAACAGGAGCGCCATCTGGGAGTGCCGACGAGGAAACAGGAACGCCGTCGGTGGGTGCCGATGAGGAAACAGAAGATCCTTCGAAGGACACCAACTCTGGAACAGGAGCGCCATCAGGGGGCACCAACTCAGGAACAGAAGTGCCGTCGGAGGACACCAACTCGGGAACAGAAGTGCCGTCGGAGGACACCAACTCAGGAACAGAAGTGCCGTCGGAGGACACCAACTCAGGAACAGAAGTGCCGTCGGAGGACACCAACTCAGGAACAGAAGTGCCGTCGGAGGACACCAACTCAGGAACAGAAGTGCCGTCGGAGGACACCAACTCAGGAACAGAAGTGCCATCGGAGGACACCAACTCAGGAACAGAAGTGCCGTCGGAGGACACCAACTCAGGAACAGGAGTGCCGTCGGAGGACACCAACTCAGGAACAGGAGCGTCGCCGAGGGACGCCCATTCGGGAACAGGAGTGCCATCAGGGGGCACCAACTCGGGAACAGGAGCGTCGCCGAGATGCACCAACTCGGGAACAGGAGCGCCATCGGGATGCGCCAACTCGGGAACAGGAGCGCCATCGGGATGCGCCAACTCGGGAACAGGAGCGCCATCGGGATGCGCCAACTCGGGAACAGGAGCGCCATCGGGATGCGCCAACTCGGGAACAGGAGCGCCATCGGGATGCGCCAACTCGGGAACAGGAGCGTCGCCGAGGGACGCCAATTCGGGAACAGAAATCAACTGCGGTGAGCCTGGCGAAGAGGCTTCGGGAGTCAGCTGCGGTGAGCCTGGCGAAGAGGCTTCGGGAGTCAGCTGCGGTGAGCCTGGCGAAGAGGCTTCGGGAGTCAGCTGCGGTGAGCCTGGCGAAGAGGCTTCGGGAGTCAGCTGCGGTGAGCCTGGCGAAGAGGCTTCGGGAGTCAGCTGCGGTGAGCCTGGCGAAGAGGCTTCGGGAGTCAGCAGCGGTGAGCCTGGCGAAGAGGCTTCGGGAGTCAGCTGCGGTGAGCCTGGCGAAGAGGCTTCGGAAGTCAGCTGCGGTGAGCCTGGCGAAGAGGCTTCGGGAGTCAGCTGCGGTGAGCCTGGCGAAGAGGCTTCGGGAGTCAGCTGCGGTGAGCCTGGCGAAGAGGCTTCGGGAGTCAGCTGCGATGAGCCTGGCGAAGAGGCTTCGGGAGTCAGCTGCGAGGACCCTTGAGAGGCGTCCGAAGTCACTTGAGAAAACACTGGAGAAACGTCATTCAGCTGCGAGGACCCTGGAGAGGCGTCCGAAATCAGCTGCGAAAACACTGGAGAAACGTCATACAGCTGCGAGGACCCTGGAGAGGCGTCCGAAGTCAGCTGCGAAAACACTGGAGAAACGTCATTCAGCTGCGAGGACCCTGGAGAGGCGTCCGAAGTCAGCTGCGAAAACACTGGAGAAACGTCATACAGCTGCGAGGACCCTGGAGAGGCGTCCGAAGTCAGCTGCGAAAACACTGGAGAAACGTCATTCAGCTGCGAGGACCCTGGAGAGGCGTCCGAAGTCAGCTGCGAAAACACTAGAGAAACGTCACTCAGCTGTGAGGACCCTGGAGAGGCGTCCGGGGTTAGCTGCGAAAACACTAGAGAAACATCACTCAGCTGTGAGGACCCTGGAGAGGCGTCCGAAGTCACTTGGGAAAACACTGGAGAAATGTCATTCAGCTGTGAGGACCCTGGAGAGGCGTCCGAAATCAGCTGCGAAAACACTAGAGAAACATCACTCAGCTGTGAGGACCCTGGAGAGGCGTCCGAAGTCACTTGGGAGAACACTGGAGAGGCGTCCGAAATCACTTGGGAAAACACTGGAGAAACATTCAGCTGCGTGGACCCTGGAGAGGCGTCCGAAGTTAGCTGCATGGACCCTTGAGAAGAGGCGTTCGGAGTCAGCTGCGTGGACCCTTGAGAAGAGGCGTCCGGAGTCAGCTGCGTGGACCCTTGAGAAGAGGCGTCCGGAGTCAGCTGCGTGGACCCTTGAGAAGAGGCGTCCGGAGTCAGCTGCAAAAACACTGGAGAAACGTCATTAATCAGCTGCACAAATCCTTGAGAATCTACTTGATTCAGCTGTGAGAACCCTGGGGAGGTATCCAAAGTCACTTGCGAAAACACTGGAGAGGCATCCGAAATCCGCTGCTTGGACCCTGGAGACGCGTCAGAAGTCAGCTGTTTGGACCCTGGAGAAACTGGACTCAGCTGCGAAAACACTGGAGAGGCGTCCGAAATCAGCTGCTTGGACCCTGGATATGCGTCAGAAGTCAGCTGTTTGGACCCTGGAGAAACTGGACTCAGCTGCGAAAACACTGGAGAGGCGTCCGAAATCAGCTGCTTGGACCCTGGATATGCGTCAGAAGTCAGCTGTTTGGACCCTGGAGAAACTGGACTCAGCTGCGAAAACACTGGAGAGGCGTCCGAAATCAGCTGCTTGGACCCTGGATATGCGTCAGAAGCCAGCTGTTGGGACCCTGGAGAAACTGGACTCAGCTGCGAAAACACTGGAGAGGCATCCAAAATCAGCTGCTTGGACCCTGGATATGCGTCAGAAGTCAGCTGTTTGGACCCTGGAGAAACTGGACTCAGCTGCGAAAACACTGGAGAGGCGTCCGAAATCAGCTGCTTGGACCCTGGATATGCGTCAGAAGTCAGCTGTTTGGACCCTGGAGAAACTGGACGCAGCTGCGAAAACACTGGAGCCGGCGAACACACAGAAGGACCCCCGGAGCCCTTGGGGTTGAAACAGGAAACAGGACCTAAATAAGATTGACTGGCTCCTAACGTGGACTTGGGACAGTCACGAGCTTTATAAGCGGGCACTGGCTCCTGGACCACATCCGCAGTGGGCACTGGGGAAAATTTAACCTCCCCAGTGGGCACTGGATGCCAGGTATAAGCTGCAGTGGGCACTTTGCTACATGAACATTTGGTTCTCATGAGGCCCTCGAAATCCTTCACCGAGTTCAGCTCAACTCCCCTGTCAGACCAAAGCTGCTTAGCCCACTCACGAGCAGCACCCCTCAGCCGAGACATCATAAATCGAACCTTGTCGATTTCAGTTGGCTGGGGGTCCAGAAGGTTCTGCAGGTAGAGCTGGCTCTGTAGAAGGAAGCCTTCAACCCTATGGTTGCTTCCATCATAAGGAGCCGGCCTACTAAGCGGGAAGACTTGAGGAAACCTCATAGAGCCAAAGTCTGGGAAAGAATAAACCAGCAACATCTCGCTGTGTCCTATATGGGAGACTATTCTGTAACGGTTTGTGGGCTAGACGGACAGGAGGGGCGGACACAAACGCGGAGATGTGTGACAGAAACTATATTTAATAATAATAAAGACAAGACAGGGTAAACTGACAGAACAGGACTGAACAGGACTAACGGACAGGCGAAACAAAGACTAAACCGGCTAAACAGACTAAACAGGCTAACGGACAGGCTAAACAGGCTAACGGGGCTAAACAGGCTAACGGACAGGCTAAACAGGCTAACGGGGCTCAACAGGCTAACGGGGCAAACAAACAGGCTAAACAGGCTAACGGGGCTAAACAGGCTAACGGGGCAAACAAACAGGCTAAACAGGTTAAACAGACGAAACAGGCGAAACTGACGAAACAGGTCAAACAGGTCAAACAGGTCAGACAGAGCAGACAGAGCAGACAGAGCAAACAGAGCAAACAGAGCAAACAGAGCAAACAGAGCAAACAGAGCGAGAATGGACAGAGTACCAGGAGCCGAGATCCCAGACGCAAACAGAGTTACCATGCAATAGTCTCCAACCAGCCTTTCCCTGAGCCTCTCCTAAATAGTAGCAGCTGGGGCTAATTAGCCCCAGCTAACCAATCAGGAGAGGGAGGCTGGCTGGAGACTGGGGAGAGAAGGGCGTGGCACACTGGAGCACAGGATCATACTGAGGCTCCAAGCGTGACAGTGGAAAAGTAACTGCACCCTTAGCTACTAAATCAACCAGTTAACCCAATTCTATTGACAATTGGGTTCAAATAAAACCTGTCTGGTAGCAGGCAGCAGAGATTTAAACTCAGCCATTACTTAAGCTGTGGGACTCCAACAAACCACAGTAAAAGCCATTATCCACAAATGGAAAAATACTTGAACGCAAAAAAACCTTAAACATTTGCCATCACTTTAAGCTACACTAACTTAAGGGGCCCTAATTTGTTTGATCAGCAATACCTTACATCTGATGTGTCATAAAGCATAAACTAAACATTATGTGAATTGGTGGGCTTCTCAATATATAAGTGCACATTATATGCAGTATGATAATATAAAAAATATATAAAAATATATTTAAGTATATTTAAATAACCCCATTAAGGCTTAAGGCATAAGACCAGCCTTAGGGCTCAAGGAGCACATTTTTGAAGAAAGGGGGAGGGGAGCAGGCATTTTTTGTTTATCTTCTGCCATGGGAGTCTACTGCAGTAAAAGTTGTGACATTTGGCACACAATCTTTGGGGGCATTCCTCTATATTATATATTAATATTTTATATTTTCAGCATTTAGCAGACACCTTTATCCAAAGCGACTTACAGTACAGTACAGTTACAGTCTCAGTCTGAGTAATTGAGGGTTAAGGGCCTTGCTCAAGGGCCCAACAGCAGCAACCTCTAAAATTTGTCAAGTTTCATGTCAGCACCTTATAACCTCTAGCGCCACCATTGGGTCAAATTTGGAGGTGCATTTACCCATGCTACTGGTGAATCAGATGGTTGATTTTTAAATCTGAGGTACCACTGGCACGAGTGAAAGTGGGTTTGGTAAAGGATATACCCATGGCTGTGATGACATGCCTCTGAGCTTGTGTTTTCACTAACACCTCTCTTACTGGTGCCATATTGCTTATACATTCCAATGTGAGGCACACTAAACTTACCTGATATGGATCTGATTGTGAGCCTATCTGCAGCTGGTTTGACTGGTCGGATTAAGTCTTTTACTTGGGAAGAGCGCTTTCCACTCAGGGAGTGGGTACTGCAGTAGTCCCATCCATGCACTGCCTCAGTCAGGTCACCAACAAATTTTGAGATACTTGAGCACGTTCCAGACATCTCTTCTAAGTGTGTGGTCTTTAACTGTTGTTTTAAGGGTCTGAAACCAAGCACAGTGTTTAGAATGACATTTTCTCATTGTCAATATGTTTAACACAATATGTCTAACATTAGTCTAGTTTATTTTTATTTAACCTAAATGTGTAAAGTAAAAGGACACCACACTACTAGTGTTACGACCCAGTCTAGGGGAATGGCTGTAACATTAATAAAGATATGCAGTGAGGTGGGAGGAAAACAAAACAGAGCAAAAGATGACAACTGAGTTGCAAAGAAATGTAATCAAAACAATTGATGTGATATTAAGTGCAAAAGCAAAACAAATAAAAGTAGTAAGTGGTTATATGACAACAAACTATTTACAGCGTTATTTACACCGTCACACTATTTACAACAGAAGAAATCATAAAACACACAACATATACACAGGTAAGCTAACCACTAAGTTTGAACAAAGCCGCACAACAAGCAGAAATCTCCATTCTAACCAGCGTGAGAACACGAGCAGCAGAACATTTCTAACACCCGCCTCCGCTTCAGGATCCGCCCCGAGGATTGGTTGATGGAACCTGCCACGCTCCAATCGATTCGCTGCTGTTCGCTCAGCCTCCGAGCGGATCCGCGATCCATTGGTGGATCCTATTAAAGTGACTGGAAAAGCGAAACCATAATAATAATAATAATAATCGTCATCATATCATAATAATAATAATAAGCTGCCCTGTGTTTCCTCTAATTGCATTTAATATAAGCTAAAATAAAAAACCAAATTAAAATGTTCAACATTTAACTGACTTTTGAAGTGGAGTTCTAAATTATATGCAGACATCATCCTCATCTAGTGGTGTTAGAAAGAAGTTACATCTTGTAGATTGGGTCAGGATTTGTGACTTCAATTATTATTATTATTATTGTTGTTGTTATTCTAATGTGTTTTATTATTTTGTTGTTGTTGATATCAATATTAGTTATAAATTTTTAATTATTATTAATTTTTGCTGTTGTGTTTGTTGTTTTTTAAAACAATTGCTTTGGTCTTTCACTTGAGATTTTTGCTTATGTAAACAATGTCTGAAAAAATGACGAACTTGATTAGTTAAGATGATGAATGAACATAAACACTTCATTTTAAAGCTTTTGTTAATTGATTCATTTATTTATTTTTGGTTTCAAAACAACTTCGCAAGAAAAAAAATGAAAATAAAAGAGAGTTATAAATGCTCTTCTGTCTCAAGTGTTTTTGTTAGGTGTAGCAGGCATGCAGTGACGACTGTTCCAGTGCATGTATGTTGTTGTTGATATGTATTCTTTTTCATGTCAATTAAACTCAATCTTTTGGCTCTTGAAACTTTCTGAACGTACCTGTGTGCTTGTGGGTTTTACCTGTATTATATTTCCTGGGGTGAAAGGTGGCGTTGTCACACAAAATAGAACCAACCAAACTAAATCAATTTAATTCAACTAGCCCCCTCAGTCCTCACCACATAAACATGCTTAAATAATCATATATATATATATATATATATATATATATATATATATATATATATATGTATGTATGTGTATGTGTGTGTGTGTGTGTGTGTGTGTGTGTGTGTGTGTGTGTGTGTGTGTGTGTGTGTGTGTGTGTTCCTAGTGGTGGTAAATTCGGTTCATTTTATGGACTCGGGTTAATGTGAGTCACTCAGTAATGTGATCTGGTTCACTTAAGTAAGTTGAGTCACTTGAGTCATTTGTACTGACATCTTTATTGCGATTGATTTACTGCATGAAATGCATCCAAATATCACTTGTCTTCCGTGCTCTCATCTTCTGTAAATAAATCCTTCTCTCTTAATTCTCTTGGCACTCATAGGATCTGGGTTTATTAAGATTTCGAAATCATGATTCCTGATTCAGTACAAAGATTCAAATCACTAACCCAGGTGATTCAGGAACCGCCCAGCTCTGACGGAAGACAGGTAAAGGTGAAAGTAAAAGATCTCAGCTACCGTTTGTGTTGAGAGGGCTGCACCAAAAAATCAAGCATAAGATGTTTAAAATGTAATGTATTTCTTTGCATTCAAGTTGAACGAAACTGCTTTTTTGAGTTCCACACAAGGTCCCGTTAAAAAAAGAAAAGAAAAACTCAAAGCTGAAATGCAAAAGGTTTTGATTTGAATAATTTAGATATCATTTATTTTCAAAATATTTATATTGAAAGATAGATATGTGGATAATTTAAAATTTAAAATTAATATTCACAAACTGAATATTCTGTTTTATGTTTTAGTAATGTTCCTTGTTTTTAAAATATATCTATAAAAGGAAAGTTTGTTTATAAGAAAAGGGGAAATGAACAAAGCTAAATGTTTTAATTAAAAAGTTTGAGTTTTCATTTTTAAGGTTTGAGTTTTTAAAATTAAAAGTTTTAAATTAAATATTTAAAATATTCATATAAATAATTAAAATGTAAATTTTAACTTCTGTATAAACTAGTATATGCTTTTTAATATTATAAACATGTATTACATTATGCCATAAATGTACAATACTTGATATGTCACATGTTATAATGGTAATAATAATATGTAAATTTTTTCAGAATCTTGCACATTTCATGCTCTTAATTCCAAATGTCCAGTATACTGGACACTAAATAACTCACAGTCCCCAAGCAAAATTTCTTTTTTTTTTTGTATAATGTCATTTAAAAGGCTGAAATGAACAAGTGTTGTTACAGGATATTGTTTGTTTTCAAAGCGTCCAATCTCGGTGGTGAGGAGGATATAAGGACGAATTGTTACCTAATAACATTATAAATGTATAAATATCATGTTACCATATATTGTGTCACACTTATTAAGCTAGTTTTGAGTCCAGAATGACTGGTGTAATATTGATGAATTAATATGTTGGTGTGTTTTAATCTGCCTGGCAGGAACCCAGCTGTGTCTTCATGAAGAATGATTAGTCTGTGAAACATCAACATGGATGACTGTACAACTGAGCTGAGGTAAAGAACAACTTGGTTTTGTTCTTAATTATGAGGAATGAAGAAAACAAAACATGCTTAATGATTTCAAATGTGATGTAATATTGCAAAGCAAGTTTAAAGCATGTCTTGCTCCATCACATTCTCCTTTATAATAAACATATTTCCAAATAATGTATAAACTTACATATACAATTACTAATCTAGACGATCTAAACTAGTATAAGACTTGAAGTCCACTGTTTATTTGATTTTGGCTTTATGATTATATGTATCTCAGTCTGGTGGAGGGTAAGAGATCAGACTCACCTGAACCCAGCTGTATTTCTGTGAAGAGTGATCGGTCTAAGGAAGAACCATATAACTTTAGAAATGAGGACTGTTCTACTGATCTGAGGTAAAGACGACTTATTATTGTTACTCTGAGGAGTTAAGGACAGAGAATATTCATTCATTCTTAATATGACATAACATTGAAGGGCAAATTTAAGGTATTTCTTACTTCATCCGGTCTCTTTTTAAATAAAAATATTTGTATATAATTTGTTATTTTACATATAAGAGCTTTGTATTTTAGGATGCAGGAAGTATTACATTTCACACTTTGAGGTTCACTGACTGTTCCTTTGTGTTTTGGCTTTATTCATTTATTCGCCTCAGTCTGATGGAGGGTAAAAGATCAGACTTACCTGAACCCAGCTGTATTTCTGTGGAGAGTGATCAGTCTAAGGAAGAACCATATAACTTGAACAGAGATGAGGACTGTTCTACTGATCTGAGGTCTGACAATTTTCTCAGTTTTACATGATCAAACTAATTAACTAAAAAGTTCATTCTATCTAGCTAATGTTATAATATTTCTATACAATTATCAGTTATGAATTGTATTACAGCATGTAATAATGTACATACATTTCTCTGTATTTGTTGGTGTGTGTGTGTGTGTGTGTGGTGTGCATGTGTAATGTCTCTCATTTACAGAAACCAAAAGAAGAAATTAAAAATCACAAGCAGAGATAAACTGGAGTCCATGTTCAAGGTGTATATTTAGTGATATCTTTAAGCTTAAATGTTTGTAGTTGATTTTTTATTGGCATTTTTGACAGTTGGACAGAGCTGTTTATCAGTGGATTTTAGTAAGCAGTTAATCTACATTTGCTCTGACCAATAAAATCATGAATAGAAGTTCACCAGCTGAGATGTACTTTATCTCACATTAATCTTCCAAACTGTAATTCTGCAGTACTTGTTAAAATAACAAATTAGAAGTAATGCATAAATGTACTGTAACTGCTATAAAGTTCATGGGGTGGGCACGATTACAGAAACATCCCCTTCTGCCTTACCATTTATAGCTGGCAGAGTGGGCACGGAAGCGCAGATGATTGACATGTTAGTTTCTCCCAACTGACATTCACCTGCACATCACTGAGCATTAATTCACCTCAGATGGGAGATGTTTTATTTAGTCTTGGTTAACAACCTGCTTCCTCTTAAAACTGTAATGTCTGACTCGATCCAGTGAAATTTTCTGCAGTGAATAATATAAATATTACAATAATACCATATTTTTCTTCCTGCTGTAGCAAAATTAAATTGATACTGAACATGGTAATGTTAAAACAACACACATGTAGCAAGGACAGACCAAACAACAAACATGGTATAACAGACATGGTTCATGCCAAGATTCTTACAATTTATTAAAAAAACAGCTTGCATACAGCTAATTTTCCAATATAAACTAAACCTTCTGGTGAACTTGTTAAAAACACAACTTTATTAGAAGAAACATTAAATTTGTAGTTACTAATAATGTCTTAAAGATTTTTGTCCCATATGCCTAGTTTCTGTCAGTCGCTTCTGCCTCTTTTTGTTGTCAGTTAATATCACCATATGTGACCATAACACACAGATTTCTCTCTGAATATCTTGATGTTTTTGTAATTCTGTTACTGTGTGTTCATAACCAGGAGCTGGAACACAAAATCTTCACTCTTTTAAAGAATGAGCTGAACAGGTTTAAAAAGCTTCTGAGTTCAGATTACCCAGCATGCTCTGAAAAGGAGCTGGAGAGTGGAGATCATCTAAGTATCAGAGATTCAGCCCTGAAGATCACACTGCACGTCCTGAAGAACATGAACCAGACAGATCTTGCTTACACACTGCAGAAGAGTAAGAGCTCTAAGTCTTGAAATGTCTCCATCACTCAACACTACAGACAGGACACTGTTCCATTGTTATTATAACACTTAATGGGCAAAGCTATATGGGCACCTGACCATGAACTTGTTGGACATGCCATTTGATGGACAATAATATAAAGTTGTCCCCCTCCTACACTGTGGATGTAACAGCCTATTCTTAAAAGTGTGTGTGTGTGTGTGTGTGTGTGTGTGTTAAAATTGAAACAAACTTAGTCAAAAGATTAATTTAAAAGCCAGATGTTGGATGAGAAGCCTGGTTTACAGTTGACATTCCATTTTTTACCACAGGTGTTTACTGGAATTGAGGTCAGGGCTCTGTACAGGTCACTGTAATGTTTCAGATTCCTTTTTATATGTAATTTGTTATTACAGTGATGTAACAGGCTTTTCAAAATACCTATTTCTAAACTGACAACTAAAATATGCCCCCACCCATACACATTACCAAATACAAAAATAAAAGTTAAGTTAAAACCTAAACATGAAATAAAAGATATGAAACATAAAATTAACATACACATACAGTATATTATGTACATAAAATTCCACCACCATTAGCAGTTAAATTCAACTGTTCAAAGTGCAGAACACAACTTGAACCCATAAGTGACAGAATATTAAGAACTGATGAGCTTAATTTGAACTGTACTTTTGAAGAAAATAAAGAAAACAAGATTATCAATACTTATTTATTTATATATTATTCATTCATTTATATTGCTGTCATTGACCTCAACTAATAGTGGAATTAGCTTTAAAAGCCCTAATGTGTTTAAAACATTATTAAGGAATGTACAGTACACGTTCTCCAAAAAGTGTAGTGAATCTTCATGAAGTGTTAATTCAGTTCTAAAATATCATTTTCTTTTGTGTATTAGAGCTGATTGCCTCTCCACTTCAGGAAAAACCTTATAGGGAAATTTAAAAAGGTTAATGAAGGAATCTCCCAGCATGGAAGCTCAGTACTTTTGAATGAGATCTTCACAGAGCTCTACATCACAGAGGGTTGGAATGGAGACGTCAATAATGAACATGAGGTCAGACAGATTGAAACGGCATCCAGGAGACAAGCAACACAGGAGAAACCCATCAAATGTAACGACCTCTTTAAAGACATGTCCATCAGAACTGTGCTAACTAAAGGAATCGCTGGAATTGGAAAAACAGTCTCAGTGCAGAAGTTCATTCTTGACTGGGCTGAAGGGAAAGCATATCAGGACGTCATCTTCATATTTCCACTTCCTTTTAGAGAGCTGAACTTGATGAAGCAGGAAAATCTCAGTCTGATGGAACTTCTCCATCAGTTTTTCCCAGAAGTGAAAGGTCTGCCATCATTAGACTGTGATGCTTATAAAGTTTTGTTCATCTTTGATGGTCTGGATGAGTGTCGACTTCCTCTAGATTTTCAAAATAATGAGCGTTTGTGTGACGTAACAAAGTCAGAAAAAATGGATGGGCTGCTGACAAACCTCATCAAGGGTAACCTGCTTCCCTCTGCTCACCTCTGGATCACCACTCGACCAGGAGCAGCCAATCAGATCCCTCCTGAGTGTGTAACCCAGGTAACAGAGGTACGAGGGTTCAGTGACCCTCAGAAAGAGGAGTACTTTAGGAAGAGGATCAGTGATGAGAACCTGGCTAGTAAAATCATCAAACACATAAAGTCATCAAGAAGCCTCTACATCATGTGTCACATTCCAGTCTTCTGCTGGATCTCAGCCTCTGTTCTAGAGAGAATTCTGGATGGAGCCGAGGGGAAAGAGATCCCCAAAACTCTGACTCAAATGTTCACTTACTTTCTGATCTTTCAGATAAAACACACAGAACAAAAGTACCATGGGAAATCTGACCCTGATCCACACCAGACCAGTGAGACGATACTGGCACTGGGAAAACTGGCCTTCCAACAGCTGGAGAAAGGAAACCTGATCTTCTATGAAGAAGACCTGATAGAATGTGGCATAGATGTCAAAAACACATCAGTGTACTCAGGAGTCTGCACCCAAATCTTCAAAAAAAGAGGCTGGACTGCACTTGGGTCAGATCGTCAGCTTTGTGCACCTGAGTGTTCAGGAGTTTCTGGCTGCTTTATATGTATTTCTCACCTACATCAACAAAAACAGAAATGTGCTGGTGATGCAAAACACTGGATTCTTTGACACCTTAAAAAACCATACAAACATGTCTGACTTTCTAAAGAGTGCAGTGGACAAGGCCTTACAGAGTAAGAATGGACACCTGGATCTTTTCCTCCGCTTCCTGCTGGGTCTCTCACTGGAGTCCAATCAGACTCTCTTACGAGGCCTACTGCCACAAACAGGAAGTAGCTCTTACAACAAAGAGGAAACAATCAGGTACATCAAGAAGAAGATCAGTGAGAATCCCTCCCCAGAGAAATCCATCAGTCTGTTCCACTGTCTGAATGAACTGAACGATGATTCTCTAGTGCAAGAAGTCCAAAAATACCTGAACAGAAGAGGTTATGTTAATCACGATGGACTTCATCTGTCTCCTGCTCAGTTGTCGGCTCTGGTGTTTGTGTTGCTGAACTCAGATCGGGAGCTGGATGTGTTTAATTTGAGGAAATATTATCCATCGCATGAAGGTCTTCTGAAGATGCTGCCAGTGGTGAAAGAATCAAGAAAAGCTGAGTGAGTCATTTATTGACATTTGATTCAAGGGTTCATCACTTAAACACTAATGATTAGATTTATGAAACTGAGAAGGTGCAAAACTAAAGTGGTGCAGTCTGATCTCAAAATGTGTCTAAAAATAACATTAATTTAGTAACAATAAAATAATAATGCTGTCTTTTTCTACACCACCTACTAACTTGCACTCTGCTAAACATACTGAGTAGGGATGTAACGATACACCCATGATGCGATACGATTCACGATTTTTTCCTGATTTTTTAAACAAAATGAAATTGAAGACAAATTATGACGTTTCCTTTGATTATTTCTCTTTTAAAAATAAAATACTGTAATTTGTGTATCTGTATCTTTTATTTATCTAAATAATAAATGTGTCACGCTTGGAGCCTCAGGGTGATCCTGTGCTCCAGTGTGCCACGCCCTTCTCTCCCCAGTCTCCAGCCAGCCTCCCTCTCCTGATTGGTTAGCTGGGGCTAATTAGCCCCAGCTGCTACTATTTAGGAGAGGCTCAGGGAAAGGCTGGTTGGAGACTATTTTCACGGTAACTCTGTTTGTGTCTTGTATCTCTGCTCCTGGTACCTCTGCCCGTTCTCGCCTTGTTTGCTCTGTTTGCTCTGTTTGCTCTGTTTGCTCTGTTTGCTCTGTTTGCTCTGTTTGCTCTGTTTGCTCTGTTTTGTCTTTGATTAGCCTGTCTGTTAGCCTGTGTAGTCTGATTAGCCTGTTTAGTCTTTGTTTAGCCTGTCCGTTAGCCTGTTTAGACTGTTTAGCCTGTTTAGTCTTTGTTTAGCCTGTCCGTTAGCCTGTTTAGTCTGTTTTGCCTGTTTAGTCTTTGTTTAGCCTGTCCGTTAGCCTGTTTAGTCTGTTTTGCCTGTTTAGTCTGTGTTTAGCCTGTCCATTAGCCCAGTTAGTCTGTTTAGCCCAGTTAGTCTGTTTAGCCCAGTTAGTCTGTTTAGCCCTGTTAGTTTGTTTAGCCCTGTTGGTCTGTGTAGTCCTATTAGTCTGTTATTTCTGTTTAGCTTTAGTTAGCTTAGCATAGGTTGTGTGTTTGGTTTTGTGTACCCTTGTCTTGTTCTACCCGGTCTTGTCTTCATTATTATTAAATATAGTTTATCACACATCTCCGCGTTTGTGTCCGCCCCTCCTGTCCGTCTAGCCCACACACCGTTACAGAATAGTCTCCCCAAGAGGACACAGCGAGATGTTTTTTGTCCATGTTTTTCCGGACTTCGGCTCCATGAGGTTTCCTCAAACCTTCCCGCTTAGTAGGCCAGCTCCATATGATGGAAGCGACTCAGGCGTCGAAGGCTTCCTTCTACAGAGCCAGCTCTACCTGCAGAACCTTCTGGACCCCCAGCCAGCTGAAATCGACAGGGTGCGATTTATGATGTCTCGGCTGAGGGGTGCTGCTCGTGAGTGGGCTAAGCAGCTTTGGTCTGACAGGGGAGTTGAGCTGAACTCGGTTAAGGTGTTTGAGGGCCTCATGAGAGCAAAATTTTCCTGCAGCAAAGCGCCCACTGCTAATGTGGTCCGGGTTCCAGTGTCTCCAGGGTCCAAACAGCTGACTTCTGACGCATATCCAGGGTCCAAGCAGCTGATTCCGGACGCCTCTCCAGTGTTTTCGCAGCTGACTCCAGTGTCTCCAGGGTCCAAACAGCTGACTTCTGACGCATATCCAGGGTCCAAGCAGCTGATTTCGGACGCCTCTCCAGTGTTTTCGCAGCTGAGTCCAGTTTCTCCAGGGTCCAAACAGCTGACTTTTGACGCATATCCAGGGTCCAAGCAGCTGATTTCGGATGCCTCTCCAGTGTTTTCGCAGCTGAGTGACTTTTCTCCAGTGTTTTCGCAGCTGAGTCCAGTTTCTCCAGGGTCCAAACAGCTGACTTTTGACGCCTCTCCAGGGTCCAAGCAGCTGATTTCGGATGCCTCTCCAGTGTTTTCACAGCTGAGTCCGGTCTTTCCAGGGTCCAAACAGCTGACTTTTGACGCATATCCAGGGTCCAAGCAGCTGATTTCGGACGCCTCTCCAGTGTTTTCGCAGCTGAGTGACTTTTCTCCAGTGTTTTCGCAGCTGACTTCGGACGCCTCTCCAGGGTCCACGCAGCTGAATGACGTTGCTCCAGTGTTTTCGCAGCTGAGTGATGTTTCTCCAGTGTTTTCGCAGCTAACTTCGGACGCCTCTCCAGGGTCCACGCAGCTGAATGACGTTGCTCCAGTGTTTTCGCAGCTGACTTCGGACGCCTCTCCAGGGTCCTCACAGCTGAGTGATGTTTCTCTAGTGTTTTCGCAGCTGAGTGATGTTTCTCCAGTGTTTTCGCAGCTGACTTCGGGTGCCTCTCCAGGGTCTTCGCAGCTGAATCAAGGAGTTTCTCAAGGATTTTCGCAGCTGACTTCGGACGCCTCTCCAGGGTCCTCGCAGCTGAGTGACGTTTCTCTAGTGTTTTCGCAGTTAACTTTGGACGCCTCTCCAGGGTCCTCGCAGCTGAATGACGTTTCTCCAGTGTTTTCGCAGCTAACTTCGGACGCCTCTCCAGGGTCCACGCAGCTGAATGTTTCTCCAGTGTTTTCCCAAGTGACTTCGGACGCCTCTCCAGGGTCCTCGCAGCTGAATGATGTTTCTCCAGTGTTTTCGCAAGTGACTTTGGACACCTCTCCAGGGTTCTCACAGCTGTTTCAAGAAGTTTCTCAAGGGTTTTTGCAGCTGATTCCGGACGCCTCTCCAGGGTCCTCACAGCTGAATCAAGTAGATTCTCAAGGATTTGTGCAGCTGATTAATGACGTTTCTCCAGTGTTTTTGCAGCTGACTCCGGACGCCTCTTCTCAAGGGTCCACGCAGCTGACTCCGGACGCCTCTTCTCAAGGGTCCACGCAGCTGACTCCGGACGCCTCTTCTCAAGGGTCCACGCAGCTGACTCCGGACGCCTCTTCTCAAGGGTCCACGCAGCTGACTCCGGACGCCTCTTCTCAAGAGTCCACGCAGCTGACTTCGGACGCCTCTTCTCAAGGGTCCACGCAGCTGACTCCGGATGCTTCTTCTCAAGGGTCCTCGCAGCTGGCTCCCGAAGCCTCTTCGCCATGCTCACCACAGCTGACTCCCGAAGCCTCTTCGCCAGGCTCACCGCAGCTGACTCCCGAAGCCTCTTCGCCAGGCTCACCGCAGCTGACTCCCGAAGCCTCTTCGCCAGGCTCACCGCAGCTGACTCCCGAAGCCTGTTCGCCAGGCTCACCGCAGCTGACTCCCGAAGCCTCTTCGCCAGGCTCACCGCAGCTGACTCCCGAAGCCTCTTCGCCAGGCTCACCGCAGCTGACTCCCGAAGCCTCTTCGCCAGGCTCACCGCAGCTGACTCCCGAAGCCTCTTCGCCAGGCTCACCGCAGCTGACTCCCGAAGCCTCTTCGCCAGGCTCACCGCAGCTGACTCCCGAAGCCTCTTCGCCAGGCTCACCGCAGCTGACGCCCGAAGCCTCTTCGCCAGGCTCACCGCAGCTGACTCCCGAAGCCTCTTCGCCAGGCTCACCGCAGCTGACTCCCGAAGCCTCTTCGCCAGGCTCACCGCAGCTGACTCCCGAAGCCTCTTCGCCAGGCTCACCGCAGCTGACTCCCGAAGCCTCTTCGCCAGGCTCACCGCAGCTGACTCCCGAAGCCTCTTCGCCAGGCTCACCGCAGCTGACTCCCGAAGCCTCTTCGCCAGGCTCACCGCAGCTGACTCCCGAAGCCTCTTCGCCAGGCTCACCGCAGCTGACTCCCGAAGCCTCTTCGCCAGGCTCACCGCAGTTGATTCCTGTTCCCGAGTTGGCGCATCCCGAGGGCGCTCCTGTTCCCGAGTTGGCGCATCCCGAGGGCGCTCCTGTTCCCGAGTTGGCGCATCCCGATGGCGCTCCTGTTCCCGAGTTGGCGCATCCCGATGGCGCTCCTGTTCCCGAGTTGGCGCATCCCGATGGCGCTCCTGTTCCCGAGTTGGCGCATCCCGATGGCGCTCCTGTTCCCGAGTTTGCGCATCCCGATGGCGCTCCTGTTCCCGAGTTGGCGCATCCCGATGGCGCTGCTGTTCCCGAGTTGGCGCATCCCGATGGCGCTCCTGTTCCCGAGTTGGCGCATCCCGATGGCGCTCCTGTTCCTGAGTTGGTGTCCTCCAACGGCACTTCTGTTCCCGAGTTGGTGTCCTCCGACGGCACTTCTGTTCCCGAGTTGGTGTCCTCCGACGGCACTTCTGTTCCGGAGTTGGTGTCCTCCGACGGCACTTCTGTTCCCGAGTTGGTGTCCTCCGACGGCACTTCTGTTCCCGAGTTGGTGTCCTCCGACGGCACTTCTGTTCCCGAGTTGGTGTCCTCCGACGGCACTTCTGTTCCTGAGTTGGTGTCCTCCGACGGCACTCCTGTTCCTGAGTTGGCGCCCCCTGATGGCGCTCCTGTTCCCGAGTCGGTGCCCCCTGATGGCACTCCGGTCTCCAAAGGCGCTCCTGTCAAGTCAGCACCCCCAGAGGGTGCTCCTGGTTCTTTATCAGCACCCACCGACGGCGCTTCTGAACTTTTGTCATGCCTGCCTCGGAATTTTTTGAATGACTTCGAATTTGCCCCTCAAGGTCCAGGACCTCCTTTTTGTTTTTTGTATTTGGGCACGCCAGGAGTCGTGCCTTCAGGGAGGGGCCTACTGTCACGCTTGGAGCCTCAGGGTGATCCTGTGCTCCAGTGTGCCACGCCCTTCTCTCCCCAGTCTCCAGCCAGCCTCCCTCTCCTGATTGGTTAGCTAATTAGCCCCAGCTGCTACTATTTAGGAGAGGCTCAGGGAAAGGCTGGTTGGAGACTATTTTCACGGTAACTCTGTTTGTGTCTTGTATCTCTGCTCCTGGTACCTCTGCCCGTTCTCGCCTTGTTTGCTCTGTTTGCTCTGTTTGCTCTGTTTGCTCTGTTTTGTCTTTGATTAGCCTGTCTGTTAGCCTGTGTAGTCTGATTAGCCTGTTTAGTCTTTGTTTAGCCTGTCCGTTAGCCTGTTTAGACTGTTTAGCCTGTTTAGTCTTTGTTTAGCCTGTCCGTTAGCCTGTTTAGTCTGTTTTGCCTGTTTAGTCTTTGTTTAGCCTGTCCGTTAGCCTGTTTAGTCTGTTTTGCCTGTTTAGTCTGTGTTTAGCCTGTCCATTAGCCCAGTTAGTCTGTTTAGCCCAGTTAGTCTGTTTAGCCCAGTTAGTCTGTTTAGCCCAGTTAGTCTGTTTAGCCCTGTTAGTTTGTTTAGCCCTGTTGGTCTGTGTAGTCCTATTAGTCTGTTATTTCTGTTTAGCTTTAGTTAGCTTAGCATAGGTTGTGTGTTTGGTTTTGTGTACCCTTGTCTTGTTCTACCCGGTCTTGTCTTCATTATTATTAAATATAGTTTATCACACATCTCCGCGTTTGTGTCCGCCCCTCCTGTCCGTCTAGCCCACACACCGTTACAAAATGTCCTTTTATTTCTGAGGTAGGTACAAACTATGCAAAACAATGCTGCACATTTCCCTTTTTGTGTATAAAAAAACTGAAATAAAATAAATCCCACATTAAATAAATAAGTGAAAAATACAAATAAAGAAAATATTCTTACATAAATAAATTTGGCTGGAAAATTCCAAACCTGGCAACCATGTAGTGACGTCAACCAGGCAAGGTCAATAACTGTCAATGTTTTGTGGTGCATCGTTACATCCATAATACTGAGTATAAAATCTGATGTGAAATGGTCATTAACCACAGAGCTCCAAAAACACCAGGACTAAATGATTAATGCAAGTTTAGTAATAAAGAGAGAAATGCATTAACAATAAACAATCTTTTTAAATAAAGACACTCATGTTAGCATGAACGGGGTGCTCAGGTGGTGCAGCAGTAAAGTACACTAGCCCACTTTTGCTGGGATCTGAGGATGTTAACATGGAGGGAATTGATCTGACTGATGTGTAATCATGTTTTCAGGATAATTAATTTTACTCTGATTAAAACACTGTGTAATAATATTCAGATCATTTTGCTGTATGACAGTTTCATGAATCAGACGTGGAATAAACAGAACTCAGTTTACATGAACATGATGTGTAAATTTAGACTCATGCACTATACAGAATGTGGAATTTCACCTAAAAGCAGAATGTTATTTACAGCAGTTTCTATGAAGTTTCTGTTTAAGAGATTAGAGGAAATGTTCTTGCTCGTTCACTGTATGCCGGTATGAAACTTTTTTTACTTTTTCTTTTATAAATTAATTCTGGTTTCACTTCTACCCTCCTGGTTCTTGCAGGGTTCCTCAGTTACTATCAGAAGAACTATAGTTAGTTCCTAGTCGTGCTGTGCAGAAAATACAGCAAGGAGAGTTAAATGTTTACAGAGTAAAGTAAAAAGTAATTATGGAAATGTAATTTAAATTAGGTGTTTACATTATTTCTGTTAAACTGCTGTAATTATTTATTGTGACTGTAGCAGGGTGGGGCACTGTGAGATAAACTGTAGCTCACTACACCACCCTGATCACATGAGCAGGAAACCAGACCAAAGAACAATTTTACAGAGACGTGGTTCCAATACAAAATGATTTATGAAGTAAACAAATTCCAGACATTTATCATATTTACACATAAAACAGGTGAAGCTAAAGTAATCAGATCCCATTTCTCTGATTGATCTGATTATATCTCTCCAGGTTGGCTGGATGTAATTTAACAGAGGAAAGTTGTGAAGTTCTGTCCTCAGTTCTCAGTTTGAACTGCTCCAGTCTGAAACATCTGGACCTGAGTTACAATAAACTGAAGGATTCAGGAGTGAAGCTGCTCTCTGCTGGACTGGAGAATCAACACTGTAAACTGGAGATACTGTGGTAAGATCTTTACTTTCACACTGTAGATATAGAAGATCTGTTATAATTTAAAGCATCATTTAAACCAGAAAATAAGTTTAGTGGACGTTGTTTAGGAGTCTTCAGAGTTGCCATACCTCATCACATCCTAGCTGGATAGTTTCTTTTTCCTTCTTTACTTTTCAGGAATAAAATGATTTTGTTATAATTTATGCACAAACACAGAGCCATAGTTAGTGGAAACAGATTGTTTAAAAAAAATTATACAATATTACATATATATTTGATTGCTTAAAATACAGTGAACAGTGGAAAGATTCAGAATTATTAAATAAATGAATATTTGACAAATAAATAAATAAAACAATGTAAACTGTTTTTCCATATTAGACTCTACAATATGGCTGTGTTTGAAAACCTAGAGAGCTGTCTACATAGGCAGCATTTTACGTCATCCTATGCTCGCTCCTGAGAAGGAGGCTGTCTGAAATCCTAGATGCCTTGATATGTTGTCTAATAAGTTATCTTAAACTTTCAATGTTATTTTGACTCAAGAACGAGTGAGCATCTGATGCTGCCATAGCAGCCAAGGCAATCCCAGCATTCGTTGCGGCACAACTTTTCTCACCGAAAAATAAAAAACATGGCGGACGGTGCGGAGAACCGAACAGAGTTATTTTCAAACTTAAATAAATTATCATTGATTTTTAATTTGTATAAACTTTTACACGTGTATTTATTTGCAAGTTCAGGCTTGTCAGGGACAGTTTAACCATTTTCGGTACACGGAGGGAGATGTTATTTGACATGCTAGCGCGTTGTGCCACCTCATCCCATTGGTTTGAATGGCATGATGCTAACTGTGTTAGCTTAGTAAGCGAAACCTGATGTTATTGCTGTCTACAGTGGTGCTTGAAAGTTTGTGAACCCTTTAGAATTTTCTATATTTCTGCATAAATATGACCTAAAACATCATCAGATTTTCACACAAGTCCTAAAAGTAGACAAAGAGAACCCAGTTAAACAAATGAGACAAAAATATTGTACTTGGTTATTTGTTTATTGAGGAAAATGATCCAATATTACATATTTGTGAGTGGCAAAAGTATGTGAACCTTTGCTTTCAGTATCTGGTGTGACCCCCCTTTGCAGCAATAACTGCAACTAAACGTTTCCGGTAACTGTTGATCAGCCCTGCACACCGGCTTGGAGGAATTTTAGCCCATTCCTCCGTACAGAACAGCTTCAACTCTGGGATGTTGGTGGGTTTCCTCACATTAACTGCTAGCTTCAGGTTCTTCCACAATATTTCGATTGGATTAAGGTCAGGACTTTGACTTGGCCATTCCAAAACATTAACTTTATTCTTCTTTAACCATTCTTTGTAGAACGACTTGTGTGCTTAGGGTCGTTGTCTTGCTGCATAACCCACCTTCTCTTGAGATTCAGTTCATGGACAGATGTCCTGACATTTTCCTTAAGAATTCTCTGATATAATTCAGAATTCATTGTTCCATCAATGATGGCAAACCGTCCTGGCCCAGATGCAGCAAAACAGGCCCAAACCATGATACTATCACCACCATGTTTCACAGATGGGATAAGGTTCTTATGCTAAAATGCAGTGTTTTCCTTTCTCCAAACATAACGCTTTTCATTTAAACCTTTAAGCTTTTCATCAAGTTCTATTTTGGTCTCATCTGTCCACAAAACATTCTTCCAATAGCCTTCTGGCTTGTGCACGTGATCTGTAGCAAACTGCAGACGAGCAGCAATATTCTTTTTGGAGAGCAGTGGCTTTCTCCTTGCAACCCTGCCATGCACATCATTGTTGTTCAGTGTTCTCCTGATGGTGGACTCATAAACATTAACATTAGCCAATGTGAGAGAGGCCTTCAGTTGCTTAGAAGTTACCCTGGGATTATTTTCCTCAATAAATAAATGACCAAGTATAATTTTTTTTTCTCATTTGTTTAACTGGGTTCTCTTTACCTTATTTTAGGACTTGTGTGAAAATCTGATGATGTTTTAGGTCATATTCATGCAGAAATATAGAAAATTCTAAAGGGTTCACAAACTTTCAAGCACCACTGTAAGTAGTACCGTCTATGTTAGGGTGACCAAACGTCCGTATTTCCCGGGACATGTCCGTATTTCACGTCCTGTCCCGGGCGTCCCGGGTTTTTTTTTAAAAAGTGAGGAAATGTCCTGGTTTTTAAATGACCTTCATTGTACCATTAAATTTACAGGCACTAGGGCACTGCGCACGGCACTGCGTGTGACGTAATCCCTGAGCCGCGTCAGTGAGGGCAGCCCTGTTCTTAATCAGAATGTAGACAGCGTGACTGTCAGTACGCAAGCAACATGCCGAAGCGCAAGTGTATGTTTACCGACGATTTACAAAAGAGTTTCCTCGCTTTCAGACCGGGTCGAGACAAATGGGAAGCCTTGTGCACAGTGTGCAAAGCAGGCACATATGTCTCGGTGTCCAATGGAGGTGCAAGGGATCTGAAAAGCCACCTGGACACCGAGAAGCATAAAACAGCTGTCCGAGGCGAGAGTAGTGCTAGCTCGATCACACAGTACTTTGTCAAACCAGGGAACGAGGATGCAGTGAATGCAGCGGAGGCTGCATGGTCATTTCACACAGTGAAACATCACAACAGTTATCGATCTATGGACTGCACAAGTTCATTGTTGAAAAAGACCCTCCCCGATTCAGACACAGCCAAAAAGTTTAGTTGTGCCCGAACTAAGACCGAGGCTATTGTTGACGGTGTTCTGGCACCTCATTCTGTAGAAGTGGCGCACGAAGCGCTCAAAAACATCCCATTTTGTGGTGTAAGCACTGATGGGAGTAATCACGGTGCGGTGAAAATCTTCCCCATAATTATTCAGTACTTTGATTGGAAGGAGGGTGGTGTGCAGAGTAAACTAATTCAAGTGCAAGATACACCAAACGAGACTGCAACCACCATCGCCAATTACCTAATGGAAACATTGGCAAAAAACTATTTGGCTTCCAAATGCGTCGCATTTACCGGCGACAATTGCAACACTAATTTTGGTGGAACCCGGCGTGACGAAGGGGGAAATAATGTATTTGCAAATTTGAAGAGAATGCTACAAAACAAAACATTGATTGGCATAGGTTGCCCAGCGCATATTCTTAACAACTGTGTCCATCACGGGGCAGACAGACTTGATGTGGACATTGAGAATATAATTTTTAAAATCTACCAGTACTTCTACATTTACACTGTGCGCACAGAGTCCCTCAAAGAGTACTGCGATTTTGTGGATGTTGAATACAGGAGGATGCTGTCACACAGCAAGACCAGGTGGCTCTCTCTGTTCCCAGGCATAGAAAGGATGCTGCAGATGTTCCCTGCTTTAAAAGCATTCTTTTCGTCTCAGGAAAAGCCACCCATGATGATCAAGGGATTTTTTGAAAACCCATTTAGTGAGATATACTTGTGGCACATGCACTCACTCATGTCCATCTTCCACAATCACATTCAAGAAATGGAAAGGGAGAACAACTTCATCATGGAGGTTAAGAAAATATTGAGCATCATCCACAACATTCTTATTGAACGGAAGAACAACAATTTCATGTCCCTCAAAGTTAAGGGACTGCTGGCCGAAAATCGCAGAGAAGGACTTGAAGAGGGCTGTGACAAGTTCATAGCTGATGTGCTCGGCATGTACAGTTCATGTTTGGAGTATCTGGAGAAGTGGATGACACCTATGGAAGAGTTCTCACCATTCATGTGGATGGACATGAGTGAGCCACCAAAGTGGAATGATGTGGAGGCCTGCATCAAGTACCTTGGAGAAAAGGGGGTGCCAATTGATGATGTTAAATGCTTTGACCAAGTTGCTAATCTGAAGAAATTCATAGAAAGCTGCAGTGATGATGACGCATTCATGGGCCTGCAGGTGCACCAGAAGTGGACCAAATACTTTGAGAAGGCCAAAAGCATTGGATGCTACTCAGAACTGCTGAAGATTGCACAGTTTGTTTTTGCACTTCCTCCTCACAATGCAAATGTGGAGAGAGTTTTTTCACTGATGCAGAGCCAGTGGACAAAGGAGAGGAACCAGCTCTCAGTTGAATAATTGAAAGGGATCCTATTTGTGCAATACAATTTCAAAAATATGTCTTGCAAGGACTTTCATACGTATGTGTTGAGCCACAAGAAACTGCTGAGAAAGATCAGCTCTACAGCAAAATATAAATGGGCAAAGAAGGACGAGGAAGAAAAACCAGATGAAGAGGAGGAAAAACCAGACGAAGAGGAAGATGAGGATTAAGCAGGAAAGTAAAGATGGTCTATTGATATTTTTGTTGGTATTTTTGTATTTTTGCTAATACACAAGAGGTATTTTTTTGTTAATTGCCTAATTTGTTAATTTATTTTTTCCAATAGCTGATTGTTAATTAGTTCATTTGTTAATTTATTTTTTTCCAATAGCCTACAGAACAGACAATATTTCGTTCATTACTGAGGGTAACTGAGTATCATGTGTTATTTGGAGTTGAGAGTTATTGTTAACTTTTGTTGTTAAGTGAGGGATGTTTAGATGAGACATTATTTCTTTCATTGTGCTATTCATTCATTACAGGAAATGTTAACTTAAGCATTTTGAATAAATGCATTTTGAATAAAATTATCATTTGTTATTGGAGTTTTTGTTGTTGACTTTTACTGAAAAGCATTTTTAATAAACCAACTGTAAATATCATGTTATTGTAGGATTACGTGGGCCTATGTTAAGTGAGTGCATGCCACAGTATATGTGCAATATAGTTAAGCTGCTCTCTGCTGGAATGGAGAATCCACACTGTAAACTGGAAATACTGAAGTAAGATCTTCACTTTCACACTGTAGATACAGAAGATCTGTTTCACTCTGAAGCATCATTTTAATAAAAGCGGAACCTTGGCAGATGGTTTGTTTGGGACTCTTTGGAGTCTTCATACTTCATCACATCCTATCATGATTGTTTCTTTACTGTAGCTCACTAACTTACCTGAGATTAGATTCTAAACTAGCAGCACCTGAGTTTCTGGTGTTGAACCTGCTGTAGGAATTTATCATGGATAAAGAAAAATGTGATTCAGCTTAAAAAAAAGTCATAACTGCTATTTTCATCTTCTCAGTGTTCTTCTATACCGGAATAAAATGATTTTTGTGGACTGGCTCTTTAGTTAGCAACATGCACAGAGGTAACAGCAACATTTTTAGCAACAAGTCAGTAACGACCAGTTTATATTCATCTCTGATCAATTCCACAGCAGCATGAGAACCAGAAAACTTCTACTGCTTGTTCAGGATCCTGAGACTGAGAGATTTTAACCAGAAATCATCAGTTCTTGTGGTTCAGTTAGCAACTTAGCTCTGACCAAGCAACTGAGCTCTGTCCTAGCAATTTAGCTCTGACTTAGCATCATCATGAATTTCAGTTTGTCCGACTTCAGCCACTGACTACACAGGGGGTTCATGTGGTGCCTCCTGGTGGGAAATTAGCTTTTCCCATAAGACCCACACCATTTAAAAGCAGGGAGTGTGTCTTATTTCATGTGCACACACACACTTAGATACAATAACTCACACCAGGGCAAACTTAGCAGCTAATTTACCCACAGTGTGTGTTTTGGTGTTCAGAGAAAACATGTAGATTACACATTACACACACATGCACACATTACACACACATGTACACACACATGTACACATCACACACACATGCACACATTACACACACATGCACACATTACACACACATTACACACACATGCACACATTACACACACATGCACACATTACACACACATGCACACATTACACACACATGCACACAGTACACACACATGCACACATTACACACACATTACATACACCTGCACACATTACATACACATGCACACATTACTTACACATGCACACATTACACACACATGCACACATTACACACACATGCACACATTACACACACATCACACACACGTACACATTACACACACATGCACACATTACACACATGCACACATTACACACACATGCACACATTACACACACATGCACACATTAACACATGCACACATTACACACACATGCACACATCACACACACATGCACACATCACACACACATGCACAAATCACACACACATGCACACATTACATACACATGCACACATCACACACACATGCACACATCACACACACATGCACACATCACACACACATGCACACATTACACACACATGCACACATTACATACACATGCACACATTATATACACATGCACAAATTACATACACATGCACACATTACACACACATGCACACATTACACACACATGCACACATTACATACACATGCACACACATGCACACATTACACTTACATGCACACATTACACACACATGCAGTGGTATATCTTATTTTATACAACAGGTAGTTCCGAGCTGGTTGAGAAGCGTTCTAAACGTGCTGATATTCGTGATAACAGCATGATCTTTTCACACCACAATGGTATTACTCCGCTGACGCGTTGCCATTAACTACAAGCTTCATGCACACAAACGCGCACGCAGGCGAAACAGCCTTTTTTTCCCGGTGGCGTTTTAAATCCGTTATCTGATACACAATCTAGCGCACTGTGTAGGGAACATAACCAATTGTCTAATTCACTATCTAGTGCACTATGTAGGGAACATATATCCATGATCTGATAAACAATCTAGTTCACTATGTAGGGAACATTAATGTGTTTGCAACGCGAACAGTTAGTTAAGCCCTAGTAGTTCTGTTTTCATCCATAGCCTTTGGTGTGTGCATTATATATATTTTTTTTTTTTTTCCCTTCGGAGGTTCTTGCTTTCTTCTTCTTGTTGTTCTTACCTCCCTGAAATGAGTTTTTGCAACTTGGGATGTCTGCTTTGTAGTGTTTAACTTTATATTCGTTGTGGAACTACTTTTTGGCGGAAGGTATTGTCAATATTAAAGCATATTTAATATGAAATTCAGGGCTTCTTTGATTTATTTTCTTTCTTTATTTTGTAAAAACTGTTGTATAAAAGCAATAGAACACTCGAGGTCGTGTGTTATCGCGAATAACATCACGGCTGTGATTTGGTCGCAGGCACGAACCGAAGGTGAGTTATTCGCGATAACACACTCCCTCTCGTGTTCTATTGCTTAAGTAGAATCAGAACTGCTTATTAGCAGAACTTCATCTGTAGCAGGGTTCTTCAGTGAACAATGAATCATGTAAAATGTTCTATCATTATTCCCGTGTGTGTGTGTGTGTGTGTGTGTGATCTCTTCTACAGCTTCTGATTCTAATACACATTGAATTGTAAGAAGAAGAACAGTGGAGATAAACACCATCTACTCCTCACACTGGAATTCTACATGGTGACGCTTTGTTCAGCTTCTTACTGCTTAAATCTGTAAACATGCTTTCTGTATAACTGTGTGCATGGCATCACTTCCTGTACAAGCCCACTCTGAAGTGCTGATGGACCTTCATCTCCTCCTTCTATACAAGTTACGAGCTGCAAAACAGGGTGAGAGTCAATAAGGACTGCTTTAGAAAACCCTGCATTAGCTTAAAGCATTAGCATGCTGTTTACTATCTGACATGTAATGAAATAAGTTTAAATCTACTGGAGATGTTGAGTTTCTGCCTGTAGGAGAACAGGAGGAGGATTACTTAAGAAACCAGATAGTCTCCAAGGATCTTCACTGGGAAATTACAGACATTAGTGAGGTCTTAAGGTTAAAAAAATTTCCTACATAACCACAAGATGTTTAGAAGACTGGCTGAAGTTAAGTCTCTTCTGTATGATTCTCATCCTGGAACTCTGCAAGGGATCTTGTTGAATGGTCAGAACAGACCTAAAAAAAGACATCAAACAGTAGAGGTGCTGGGTTGAGGGGTACATAATCCCCTTTTTTGCAAGTCCAAAACAGACAACAGTTTAGTACAGGCTATTACCCACAATCCACTGTGATCCTGTGATGTTTATCCCAGTAACCAGTGGGTTTTTGGAATTGTATATATTTGCAAAATGAGTCATTTTTATTTAAATATTTGGCATATTTAATGACTAATAATAATAATAATAATCATACTAATACATTATGATTGGTATTTTGAATAAACCTTGTGTTCATGTTACTGTAATGACTGACAGTAATGTGTAATTATTTTCTTGAAAATATCTTTTGTATGGAGTTTATATTCTTAATTACTTTTATCTTTCTGTAGTAATGCAGTGCAGTGAAAAAACTATTTACCTCATTTTCCAATTTTCTCTATTTTTGCACTGGTCACACTTGTACTGTATGTATCAGACAATAAAACAAATACGATTTTAATATTAAAGACCAAATAAAAACAAAATGTGTTTTAAACAATGGTTTCATTTATTAAAAGAAAATAATGTGTGTGGATTTATGAGGAAAAGTAACCACACCCTTAGCTACTAAATCAACCAGTTAACCCAGTTCTATTGACTATTGGGTTTAAATAAAACCTGTCTGGTAGCAGGCAGCAGAGATTTAAACTCAGCCATTACTTAAGCTGTAGGACTCCAATAAACCACAGTAAAAGCCATTATCCACAAATGGAAAAATACTTGAATGCAAAAAAACCTTAACCATTTGCCATCACTTTAAGCTACACTAACTTAAGGGGCCCTAATTTGTTTGATCAGCAATACCTTACATCTGATGTGTCATAAAGCATAAACTAAACATTATGTGAATTGGTGGGCTTCTCAATATATAAATGCAAATATATACAGTATGAAAATATAAAAAATATATAAATATATATTTATGTGTATTTAAGTAACCCCATTAAGGCTTAAGGCATAAGACCAGCCTTACAAATTAGGGTTCATGGGGCACATTTTTGAAGGAAGGGGGAGGGGAGCAGGCATTCTTATTATATTTTCTTTGTTTTTCTTTTGCCCTGGGAGTCTACTGCAGTAAACGTTGTGACATTTGACACACAGTCTTTTGGGACATTTCTCAAAAATGTTTCATCAAGTTTCATGTCAGCACCTTAAAACCTCTAGCGCCACCATTGGGTCAAATTTGGAGGTGCAGTTACCCATGCTACTGGTGAATCAGATGGTTGATTTTTAAATCTTTCACTGGCACGAGTGAAAGTGGGGTTGGTAAAGGATATACCCATGGCTGTGATGACATGCCTCTGAGCTTGTGCTTTCACTAACCCGTCTCTTACTGGTGCCATATTGCTTAAACATTCCAATGTGAGGCACACTAAACTTACCTGTTATGGATCTGATTGTGAGCCTATCTGCAGCCATGGCTGGATTACTGACCAGGCCAGTGGGGCCAGCGCCATGGCTGGATTACTGACCGGGCCAGTGGGGCCAGCGCCCAGGGGCCCTTGAGGTCAGGGGGCCCCGGGGGGGCCCTGGCCCAAAACATTTTGCGATGCCTATCAACATTTATGATACAATATATTTTTATTTCCGAGGGCCCTCCATTTTAAGGATCCTCTGACTATTAGGGACTTTGACCCCAGGGCCTCTTGGGGGCCCTAGCCATGCTTTTGGGGCCCCTAGCCATGCTTTTGGGGCCCCTAGCTATGCTTTTGGGCCCTAGCCATGCTTTTGGGGGCCCTAGCCATGCTTTTGGGCCCCTTATGAAAATGGATGAGGCGTTGTGGCACTGCTCTGACTTCGACTTCTGGCTATTAGGGGTCCTAGGAAAGAGGGGGGCATATTTTTAGAGGGCCCTGGTTATGAGAGCCCCTACCAGGGGGCCCTACAGAAGAGCAGGGCATACCATTAGAGGGCCCTTGATCACGAGGGCCCCTGCTATGGGGCCCTTGACTTCCATAGAAGTCGTTTACCATGGCTCAATTTCTCTTAAGTGCAGAGACAAATTAATTTAGCAATTTTGCAATTATTTAAATTTAAGACAAGCAATTTGTCTGATGAATGCTATCTTTGACACCGATTAAATTGAGTGAATTTGGCCAAGGGTGTGATTTCACTTATGTGAAAACAACAAGCCATTTGACTAGTTTCATGTTTCCCCTTTAATAAACAACAGTAAAGAGACCAGTGGTCACTCTAGCTCTAAAGGAATGCATGAAAGGAAAAGTGGCCTTTTCATACAACAGAACTGCAAGCTAATTTTACTGAGTAGCACAATTTTGGTTTGGTGACAGATGATGAAACAGCAAGTGGTTTTGTTGTAGTAGCTGTGGCTGCGTATGCGTGTAACCCTGATATTTTGTTTGAGGATTATTTATTGGAAAACATATTTTATTCAGCTTGTTATTCAATGACTATTCAATGAAAGTTTGACATGACTTGACATGTTTCAAGGCAGTGTGAAGGGGTCTCGACAATAATTAAACTTGATTTAATATCATTAACACAGCATTTTTAATATACTCAAAACCTTCCCCCTGTCTCCCTCTCCATGCCTCTCTCTCTCACACACACACACACACACAAAACAGCATTTTTTGTAGTAGATAGTGGCTGCCCCTCCCCCACTCTCTCACTCAGTGGTGAAAAATTGTTACATTGTCCTAAATTCCCACGGGGGCTGAGCCAATCAGGTGTTGCGAGAACTTCCAAGTGAATATGCAAGATCTATATAAAACCCCCTGCCAGTATCAAAACTCCTCACATTCAGACAGTTCAGCTTGCGAACTTGCTCTGTGCTTTTACTACAACTTTTACCTTGCTATTACCAGATCAGCAACCAACAGCCTTTTTAAAGGCTCATTGCCCTTTATACTGCATTATATTATTTTATAATATATATAAATATTTTTATATTATATTATACTATACTATATTGCATATATTCTGTTACATTATTTTCATAGTCTTTTCAAAGGCTTATATATTATATTATATTATATTATATTACATGATATAATATTATATTACTATATATAATATATTAAACTTTGAAAGGTTCACAGCCTTTTTCAAGGCTAGTGTAACGTTGCTAACTAGCAACTCACAGCTTTTTTAAAAGCTTATTGTTATTTGCATATTACATTATTGATAATAGTAGAAGTGTAAGCTTTATAATATTAGTACATACATACAATACATTTACAATAACAACAATTTATAGCTAAATAGTTATAGGTCAGCCTTTTTTTATTACATATTGTATCTATTGGTTTCATATTGGTTCTACAATTTTGTGATTGTATTTTTTTCCTGAACATACAACATAGAAACAACATAGTAAGTATTGGATAGGAATAGGAATTTGCAAGACAAGCTTCTATATTTGCATCTTAAGAAACACTTGCCATTAATAACATGGATCCCAAACAAAAAAGTGGTGCCTCAAAAAAAAAAGCAAAAAAGATTAAGGAAGCAAATCAGGCAGATTTCCTGAAAAGCGTTCCTTTGATCTCAAACTTCTTTGAGAAACCGCTGGATATGAGTGAGACAAGTATTGCTAATGTTAGCAGTGATCAGAGTTCTAGCAATGAAGATGTGATCACCACTGGCTTAGTGTCACCTGTCAGTGACTATGTACCTTTGCAGACCCAGTCAGGTGCAGAGCAGGAATGCCAGCCCTGCCAGGCTACCACAGACCAGCAGCAGAAAGACCATGAAAGGAAAGTTGCAGGTGTGTCAGACCCACAATCAGACCAGCCAGCTGCATCGTGTGAGTGTCGTTTTTCAAACGAGGAGGGCAAGGACCCCAACTCCTGGTGTGAAATGGTCAACGACCCTGCTTTATGGCCCAGTACCATTACCGACCAAGCCAAGTCGATTCTTGTTAGTAGAGGAGAAGCTGCATTTCAAAACAGAAGTGCTAAGTACCCAGCCTCAGTCAGGGATAGAGGCATTGGGGGTACCAGTAGGAGCTTTACAAATGCTCTACTCAGTTGCTCTCTACCCAACGGGCAAACTGTGACTAGGCAGTGGCTACTTTACTCTCCTTCAACTGGCTGTGTGTATTGTTTTGCTTGCAAACTGTTTTCCAGTAAGCACAATACTTTTGTTCATGGATTTTCTGACTGGAAACATTCAGAGCGGATTGGTGAGCATGAGGGGAGTGTGGAGCATAGGGCTTGCATGCTAGCATTATATAATCGCTCCAGAGGCACAGCAACAATTTATTCTGGTATTGTCAAACAAGTTGATGCAGAAAGACAATACTGGCGGGAAGTTTTGAAAAGAGTTGTTGCAGTCATCCAGTTTTTGGGGGAGAGGGAACTTGCTTTCAGGGGAGATGATGAGCTATTAGGATCAGCCCACAATGGTAATTTTTTGGGCATCATAGAACTCTTAGCCAAATTTGACCCATTCCTAGCTGAGCACCTCCAAAGGTTTGGAGGTAAGGGAAAAGGTTCTGTGTCCTACTTATCATCGACAGTGTGTGAAGAATGTATCCATTTGATGGGACAGAGAACAAAGCAGGCAATTGTTAATGAGATCAAAGAATCAAAATACTTCTCTGTTATAGTTGACTCCACTCCAGACCTTGCTCATGTGGACCAACTTACTTTTATTTTCAGGTTTGTTAATAATGACGGACATGTAGTTGAGCGTTTTCTAGCTTTTGAGCCTATTGAAAACCATAGTGGGGACAGTTTGGCAGAGTGTGTCGTTGCTATGGTGGAGAATCAGGGCCTAGACTTATCCAACTGCAGGGGCCAGTCATATGATAATGCAAGTAACATGTCGGGAAAGTACAATGGAGTCCAAGCTCATCTTAAACAAAGAAACCCTTTGATTTGTTATGTCCCCTGTGCAGCACATTCACTGAATTTAGTTGGTGTCAATGCTGTTGACAGTAGCCCAGAAGCTGGACGTTTTTTTGACTTTGTACAGGCAATGTACACATTTTGTGCATCATCTACACACAGGTGGGGAAAGGTTTTCCGTGATACTGATATCAAACTCACACTGAAATCACTGTCAGGTACTCGATGGAGCGCACAAGCTGAGTCAACTAAGGCTCTTTGGAAATATTATGCACAACTGAGAGAGGCATTGAATGATATGTCTAAAGATATGGAGGAGAAATGTATAACTCGAAGTGAAGCCTCTGCACTCTGTGACAAATTGGACACGTTGGAGATGGCCTTCATGGCATACTTCTGGGACACAATACTACAGAGGTTCCAAGCCACAAGCCTGCAGCTGCAGAAGCATGATATTGACATATGTACAGCTACACAACTTCTCTTGTCTTTACGAGACTTTGTGGCAGCACAGAGAGATAACTTTGAGGTGTTTGAAGGGGCAGCTTTAAATGTCACCACTGCTGTCTCCCAAGAGTAGGGGTGGGGGGATGGGGCCCAGGGGCCCAGACTATCCTTAATCCGTCCTTGCCTGTGGGTGATAAAAGGGGAGCGTGTGGGAGATGCGAGAGAGACGAGAGGAGCCATTGTAGCGCACGGATGACTGAGCGTCTGGGCAGCTGGAGAAGTTCGGTACTGGTTGGGGAGGGTGTCGTTCGCTGTTGTTAGGACAGCCGGCGATGAAGATAGTTAGCTAGGTGGTTTAGCTGTTCCTGTGTGAGGAGGGGAGACACAGCTGCCTCCTGTAGAAAGATAGGTCGGGGGTTAGGAGTTCTGCCGCCTATTATTCAGAGTCCAACCTGTGTGATTTCTAGACAATGGACGATGCTACAATCACAGACCTCGAAAAGGGAAGCTGGTGAACGGGAGTCCAACCTGTGTGATTTCTAAACAACGGACAACGCCACAAGCTTTGACCCCGGGGGAGGGTCTCGCCGGCGGGCGAGTTAAGTAACGTTTTTATATTGTCTTTAGTGTTTGTGTATTTTAATAATTAATAATAGGAGAGGTAGGTTTGTTGGCGGGTAGGTCCGGGGTTAAGTAATAAGACCCGTTGGTGTTGCAGGTTTGCCTTTAAATGAATTTTACCTAGAATTCTACCTAGTTACATTCAAAGTTTATTACAATATATATACGGTATATATATTGTAATAAACTTTGAATGTAACTAGGTAGAATTCTATTTTACAGAGTATTTTCATAGAAATAAGAAGCAAGAACTATTGTAGTAGTCCCAGTGACCATTAAAGGTTACATATGGCTGGGGAAAGCCTTTTAAAAATCTACTGCAGGCCAGAACTGGGCCATTATTGGCAGTCATGGCTGGGATCCGGGCAGCCGTATACGGGCCACAATCTAACCGTCATTCATTTTGACACCGGGCCAGATCCGGCTGCCGGATGTGGGCCGACACAAAAAGTTCCGGCATGCCGGATATGGCCCAGAACTGGAAAAAAAAGGCCGAAAGCAGGTGATAAAGTGTTATTTGGCAACCCAGCACTGTGTAACTATTGGACAGAACACATGATGGGTTATTTTACCTTGTTGGGTTGTGCAGTTTAACCTTTGTGCTGAGCTGTGAGGTTCTTTTTTACCATGGATCAACTATGTAACTTTACTTCATTTAAATGAAAGGTTTACATTGCTGTCTTCAGGATTTCCTCTTAAGTGATATTTAATGTTAATAGCTGTTCTGATCTAAAAGATGCTGCTGCCTTTGACCTTTAAAACTGAGTGATTTGTGAGATAATTAAAATAAGTGAAATGTTTATTTTGTACTTTGGTTTTTTTATTATTTGTCCAAACATTTGTTTTATGCAACTTTAAACCTGTAATAATAGATTAAAAATGTAAATGTGTCTTTATTTGCTTTAACTAAGCTAAAGTTTGTAACAGGGACAACAATGACAGTTTGTGTAGAAGGGCTGGACACGTAAGTAAAATGTTATACTGTTTATTAGCATGAAGTAAACATTAGCAAGTCATGTAACTCGTGTGTACCGTCTAATGAAACTGTTGTGCTTGTGTCTCTGTGGCGCAATCGGTTAGCGCGTTCGGCTGTTAACCGAAAGGTTGGTGGTTCGAGCCCACCCAGGGACGAGAGTCTTTTTTTGCACAACCTGCCTGTTGATCAAACGGATATGAGACACAACAACAATGTGTAGTCTCACAGAATAGTGGAAATAAGTAACTGAAAACATCCAGTAAACAACAGTCCTACAAGCACAAATATCCACCTGATAAGTCACTGGAGACCGGCTGTTTTGGTTTCTGTAGATGTTAAATGAAGATACTCGCTCCAACGTGGGGCTCGAACCCACGACCCTGAGATTAAGAGTCTCATGCTCTACCGACTGAGCTAGCCGGGCTTATGCAGCACGCCAGAACAGACAGCTCATCGGTCAGACCATCAGAGAGACGTAGGTTTAATTCACTAACATCACGACCTGGGGGGTATTACAGAAAGTGGGTTAAGTGATTAAACCGGGTAAGTTAACTCAGAATTAAGGAAAACTCGGGGTTTTCCGTTCCAGAAACCGAGATTAAAGAGAGCCTGTGTCAGTTACTATAGCAACTTACGCTCTGAAGCTAACCTGCTCGCTGGCAGGTTAACTTAAACCTAACCCGGGGTTACACACACTTCATGTAAACCTGGCGTGTTCTTTACTCCAGGATCCAGTGGATCCCGACGCGCTAATTATTCGAAGAGATCTTAATCGGAAACGAGTCATTAAACTCAGATTAGTCATTTCCCAATTAATTTCTCTGCGAACCTTTCCGTTTTTATCAGTCAGTCAATTCGGGGAGAGTGGGGACAGTTGCAACATTATTAATCACAATATTAATAAAAAGGCTTGTTATAGCATTAATTATAACATTATGAATGGAATGTTATGGATTAATATAGAATACCTTTAACACACACACACAGTTTAGTAAGCTAAAATAATTTGTGGTTCAAATTAATTGTAGTAATTAACCCAAAACATGATTGTTACTTAAAACGGCCTATATATGTGTATATATACAGTCACATTAATGAATGAAAACCCTATCTGTACACAAGAAAGTCTTTGCAAAATTATGTCAAAGAATGATTTTACTACATATCGATGAATGTTGCAACTGCCTGTTATGGGTCTATTGAAGTATTATTTTTTACACATTTGCAATATTACACTTTGTGGATCAGCCCTCACTTCTTTGCAGACTTTATGCATTGCTCTCCGTTTTTTGTATGTTGGTGCATCCAAAAAGTATGCTTAGCATTGAAACTCTTGTTTGTCTGTAATAAACATCAAAGATGAAATCCACAGAATAGCAGGTTTGTCTTTAATAATAAAGATAAAAACTGAAAAGTAATAAAAAAATTGCTCTGCACCATCTTAAGGATTCCCACAGGAGAGGTCATTCAGGATCGAGTACAGCAGATGGAGGTTTGGGTGGAGCACTACTCTGAGCTGTACTCACAGAAAAACATGGTCACTGAGGATGCCCTGAATGCAATTGAGTGTCTGCCCACTTTGGATGAGCTTGACAGAGAACCTACCCTCTCGGAACTCGATGAGGCCCTCGGTACCCTTTCTTCTGGAAAGGCCCCAGGAAAAGACAGCATCCCAGTTGAAGTTTTAAAATGCTGCAAGGGTCCCATCCTGCAAGAGCTACACAAGATCCTCTGCCTCTGCTGCACTGCAAATTTTTGTCTTCTTACCAAGATTTAAAATCTTACATTAGGAAATTTAAGATTGATTATCTTGTTTCAAGAGTTATTCACTAGTTTCTTACATTTGGTCCCATGGTATAGTCTTAAATTCATCATGAATGTGTCTATCTTATCTTACTTAGTCAAGAAATCTTAAATTTAGTATATTGTTGGTAAAACAAGTAAAAAATACCTTAGGAATCCATTTATACTCTTTTATTCCACAATACAAAACTAATTTCAAGATTTAGCCACACAAACTGAGTTTGATTCATACATTACATTTCTTGATTTAAGTTCAATTTCTTAATTTGAGAATAATTCACAGTTACATTTGTAAAAACATTTTTTATTGGTAAATGGAATTCATAATTAAAATTAGAAGAACAAAGTAAGCAAACCAACAAAAGATTGGCTTTGACCACTTTTCAACAGTGGAATTGGATCAGCAAAACAAACAGCCTACAACTGGCCAATACTGACCTAGCTACAGCAAACTAATGTACAGTATGAGGACATCTCACCCAGAGCTCATTATACATCCCCAGGGCCGTTCCTATGTACAAGGACATCACAGAGAGTATATTTTATTGGCACAAACACACTATCCTTAAAATTTACTGGAAAATATGAGGTGTGATCTAAAAGCTCATGCACCAATTCTGTCGCCTGGGCAATAGCAGGAACTGCAACTTCATATGCCAACAAATTGTTATCAAAATGCAATGTTTCATAACGCTGATACTCAAAAGCAACAAAAGAAGAATCTACTAAAAAGATGTCTTTCACCAGTCCAAACACAGGCAAAGTATCATTCACATCTGCAATAATCAGAGACTTCCCACTGATGTATTTATTTCCATTGAGAATTAGCCACTTCACAGAGACAACAGATTGACTGATGTCCATATTAAAAAAATCTCTAAATTTGGCCTTAACATAATCAGTATTTGAAATATCAGTAACAGGCCCCAATTCTCTCTCGGTTGCAAAAATGGGATGTTCAATGCCAATTTCATGTTGACAACATTCAAGAAATTGATTATGTTTGGCAAGTGACTTACACACATTTTTAAAATTCAACTTTGGAGCCCACTGTTTGAAATAACTGTGCTTGGCCTCAAACCGCATGCACATAGTTCTTATTAAAGGACCAAGGGATTGAATTTGACTGGGCAAATGCAACATGTAATGTTGCTTGGGTATTACATTAGTTTCGGGAAATAAATGTTTGAACTGACTAAGGTGTTCTTCAATCATAAGTTTAAGCCGTATTACTGTCTGTAAAGAAATAATAGGAGCAAGAACAATCTGTACAATTTCAATCAGCTTAACAATAAATGTAACATACTCATCGTCCAAGTCATACAGAATAAAAGGTAATACTTTTAACAGTATTAACATTTGCCCACATGATTGTTTCAATTTGTTGTCACTTGCTGTCAAAGTGCTGACACTAACAGGGCAAGGTTTATCACGTATATCAAGAGGAGAGTAAGGAAAATTCAGAATGGCTGAATTGAACACATCTAATTCTAGATTACCTGACAGTATAAGACGTTTTAACACAAGCTTCATTTCCATTGGTGCAACACCTTCAAAAATGACATGCATTATGTCCTGTGGAGTTTGCCTGATTAGGTCAAATGCAGGAACATCAATAAGTCTGCTTTTTCTATTAATTCCGTAAGTAGTTTTGAGGGAGGACTTTAAAGTATCTGTGCTTGCCTTGTCTATTTCAAGACATTGCCTAATATGCCTTTCTAGTGTTCTTCTGACAAAATTATTCTCATCAAAATATATTTGCATATCCTCAAAGGTGCATTCACAGTGTCTGCACTTGCTATAGGCAAAGCCAACCCCTTCTTTAAAGCCAGCAAGCTCATGTTGAGCAAGTGTATCTCCACATACTGCTATCACAGCTCCAAACAAGTCCATTTCACCATGTGGTGTTTCAACCTTGACACCGTTATAAAGCAGAATAAGATCTTTTATAATTCTTTGTAAAATAACATCTATACCCCATTTAGAAACATCAACAGATTTTGCAATAGCAAGGAGTCGTATTGCTGCTAACTTGGACCTATATTTTGGATCAATATTACCTAAACTGTAGTAAACCATTAACAACTTATTTGAAGAAGTATGGGGCCCTAAAGGGTTACATATTTCAATCTCGTCTGAGTACAAAATGATCTGCAAAGCATTAGGCCTCACAGAATATAAAGGATGAGATGTAAAAAGAGACCCATCTGAAAAGTCATACAAGAATCCCTCTCTGCTTCTCTGTGGTACAGTGTTCAACATGGAGAAAATTCTGGAATTGGTCAGTAGCTGCTTTAGACTTTCAATTAGTGGTACATAGTAAAAACTTTTGTTTCTTATGGCCATAACCTTTGAACTACCTTGCTTAACCAAACAAATCTTCTGAGAGACAACTACTTCCTCTGGGCAGACTGGACTGAAGAGTTCACAAATAGTCCTATTCTGTCCATATGCTGTGGTTGAGAAAGGATCTTCGAAAGTATCAAAAGTATTCAGAACCTCATTTTGAAGCTGAGTGGTTGTCTCTGGATGTCTGTCAAAAACGCTTCTCATTCTTATCCTTAATGTATCCAAGAGAGTTGCTTGGTACTGTTGCACCCCTCCAATGACTCTGTTGACGGTCCTCTGTGAAAAGTCATAAATTGGGCTTAATTTTTACTAATATAATGTCATGACATCACAGAATTAAATGCAACACATTCTGATGCATTAGAATTAGCCTACTTTACAATTAGGCTATCAGTTTATCAATTATTATTACATTCACTCTTTCTACATGCACTTTTTAAGCAAAACTGACCTGTGACAGATGGCATTCTTCCCGGACACTGATTGCAAAAGCTGCCGCAGACTTGCCAATATCCGGTTCGGTTACAGATGTTCCAGCTCCATTATTTTCCTTTCATGAATAAAATCGAATATCTCAGTCATAACAAATGCACTCAAATCCATAATACAAATTAAATTTCAAATTAAGTTTCATAGCCTACAATACATTTTATAGCATACATTTTGACTGTCTTCTCCTCACTTCACCATACAGAAATCATAAATCTGCCTCATGGATTAAAATTAACTTAAAAAAATTAACTTAAATCAAAACTTACCTGAATACAAGAATGGGAATCAGGAGGAGTTTCCATACAAGTTTCAATTTGACTGCCGTGTGACTGTTCCTCCACAAAGTACGTTCTTGCAGGAGTAGCGGCTTCAGAAAAAATAGATGCACCAAAGTTCTCTGACCCAAGTGCAGCTGAAGTAGGTGTTGTCCCCCATGCCATTGGTGGGCATCCGGTCGCCAAATACAAAGGGTGTGTTCGTTTAAGATGGCGATAAAATGAGTTGTAAACTCTAAAATCTTGTTCACAACCATCAATTCCACACAGAACCCAAAAATCTTGACTACGGCTATGCGTGACATTTATGTGGCTGAGGAGCGATTTTATACTTAACGCAACAAAAACGAAACAGATCATACACCGCCACACTGCCATGATTCACTCCAGTAGTCTTTAGTAGGCTCGTTTTGGTGCTTGTCTGTGGGCTTGGTTACACCTGTGCCTCCTATTTGCTAACCAGAAATATGAATTCCCTTCAAGACTTTTTTACAACAACTTATGTCGTACAATTTTGTATATGAGAAAATATTTGCACATGCTGCTCACGCCTCTGCTCTATGACCTGCTCTCCGCTCACCGTCACATCAAAATGACGTCAGATATATAAATTGAAGAGATTTGGCGCCTGATACATTTTGGGAAAAAGCAGCAGTGTTCAACAGAAGCCGTCTGAAAAGTGCACTTCGGGGTAAGCACGGATTTAACATTATGTTCACGATATATTTGGTATAGTATATTGTATGTTACAGCATTGTATACATTTGTTCCGATATTATTTAATATTTTTAATATTTTACCTGCTCTCCTAGCTTGCAGACTGAGGAGCTTAACGTTATTATCGAAAACTAGTCATAGTCAGCAAGTCTACACTACTAAGCTAGATGTTTTTGCTAGGTAGCATTAGCCAACTTATCTATATGTTTTGTCCTCAGATATCGGCTCACATTTGAGAACAGCGATAGAGAGAAAAGCCACTTTCTTCGGTATGGATGATTTAGACGAGACTACACTGTCGGTGCTACGGGGTAAGTTGTGTTTAAACTAGACTATTTCAAAGCATGGTGTCAGTTTGTACATTAATGGAATCATGTGCAGATGGAGAAACACCAAGTTCACAAGCTAACACGTTAGCATTTCAGAAAAGTGTTGGATAAACCTAAATTAAATAGTTGGCAATTCTAAGAAATTCCTGTTAAGTTAGGGGTTATTTGCTGATCAGAATGGACGATGTGTTAGAATTATTCGTGCATTCATCTCGTTTTGTATGTATTTTAAAACGATGTTTGCCGGGTTTTTTTTTTTCAGTTAGTCTAGTCATGCTGCTAGCAAATATCCATAGATATGTACAGTTGTAGGCTATGTTTCAATGAAAAATTCGTACCAAAACATATGTGATGTGATACTAATGCCAGGCGTTTTTAAAGCTGCAAATATTGATGAGGAGGTTCTGAAAACCCTAAGTCGGGAAGATTTGAAAGACCTCTTTCCTGGACCAGAGAATTTTCTGAAGAGGAAGAAATTATGGGACATGATTGGTCCAAAGGTAATGCGTCTGTGGAGGAACTCAGGAGGTTTATGGAAAGCATAAAATTTGATTTTATTTTAAAGAATGTTTTGTGGGTGTTGTAATTCGTATAGGATGGTGATCCTGATCAAAACCGAGGAAGTGGGAATGTGTCAGCTACCTGTGCAGTGTTGACAAGCCAGCCTCAGACCTCTACCCCTGTTCATGAAATCACAGCCAAAACGGTGAAACTGCCAGACCCACCAGAGTATGTAGTGTACACTGACTCAGAGTTGGACATGGTGCGCAGCCAGTATTTTGATTTGCTCCGCAATGGAAAGGAAAAGGTTGCAAGATGTCAAAGGAGCTAAGTTGTAGGCTCATCAGAAACACAATCACCAGCATGGTTGCCATCCTGCGTGCTAGTCCTCTGGGAAAAGAGGAAAGATACCCCTCAAAACTTGAGCTGAGAGCAATGTCACAGAAGATCGTTGACTATTACCCTATGCTACGTGACACTTCAGATCTGCCATATGTAAGTTATTTTGCATCTAAACCATTTAAGGGCTTGGTGGATGACATGGCAGCTTAACGTAGCTTAACTTTCCTTTGCCACAGCTGACGATTTACTCTAAAATGTATAAACGACTGCAAAATATGAAGTCTCCAAGAAAGAGGCAGGGCCCAAAGCCACAAAGAGGGTCTGCAAAGAGATCACTCTTTGAAACAAGTACAGAAGAAGAAGGTACTGCAAGTTCTTCAGCTTCAACTGCTTCAACTGTCATTCTTCCAGAGAGCGATGTCAGCAATGATGACTTAAGTCCAGGTAATACTGCATTCGGTATTGTTTGTTTTTATTTTGTGCGTGTGTGTTTTCCCTTGGATTTATATTTTTGTTAAAGAGCTTACCTTTACACTGGCACTTTGAATATTTACCAATGAGTTTTATTTATTTATTTATTTTCCCTGTTCTTTGGCTGATCAAGAAAATATATTTAGAAATTATTAAACTGTCTGAACTCTACTGTTGTATTTTAGAACATCAGGACAGTCTGAAAATGCAGGCAAGGCACTACAAAACACTCTTCAATATGTACAGCAAACCCAACTCAAAACCCAACCCAAGTGATGTTGCTCAAATTTTGGACCTTGAGTTTGATGGAAGGCGGGCCTTCATTGACTCAAGTGTGTTGAAGGAGGAAGACAGGATTGCGAAGATATTTGAAGCATATCCATGTTTCAAAGACCCTCAAAATGTAAGTTTCATATCTCACCCTTTTTGTGTGCTTGTTTCTGTATAATGATATCAGCTGCACTAAATGCACAATTTTATCCTAGGCAATGGATGAGCTGCGTCGCATCTTGGGTGGCACCAACCCCAAATACATTGATGAAACAAAGAAAAGATGGGAAAACTTCTGTGCCAATGTCCAGTTCTATGGTGTGTGGAAGAAAGTCCTGAAACCCCCTATACCCTTGAATATGCATGATGGTATGTTGCAGTTTTATTCCAAATCTGAACCCTGCAAAACTACTGTAATCCTTCAGCTTCCAATTTGTGTCTGCAGGACCTCTGATACACAGGTGTTTTTAATTATTTAAAATAATTTATCTAATTATGCCTCTTCCAGCGGATTTCACCATTGCCATTTTGACTGGTCTCCCATCACTATTTCCCTCACCAACTTCGCCACCAAAACGGCTCGGGAATCCCAGTGAAGCACTATTGCATGTCCTTCAGGTGAGGTTATTGTGCATTTCAATTACTATATTGATTTTTCTCTTAACGTCTTCAGACATTTACAATTGTTTTCTTTTTCTTTTAAATTAAAGGCAAGGGAGGATCCATCGCTTTACTTGGAGAAGCGTCCTCTCACCAGTCCAGTGTTACTGTTTGATGGAAAGGTCTGCATCCTTGCCATGGGAAACGTACCTGTAAGCACCATACCAAAGGAGGAGTTCTTTGATGGGATGTTGATGTTAATGGCATACTACTACACGATGCACCTGATGTACCCAAAATGTGTTGCAACCCTCCTCTCGGTCATTCAAACTGAGGTACTGTGTGATGCGATCCATGATCGAGATGCTACAGGTGCATATAAGAGGGCAATGGTGGAGTGGAAATCATTTATTGAGAAGTAGTTGCACATGGCCTGTTTTTTTTTTGTTTACTAGTGGGGAAACTCATGTTCAAATGCAGTTGTTCACTGTCTATTTAAACCCCCCTCCTCTCCCATGTCTCTCTCTGTCAATCTTTTTCTTTCCCTCTTCTCTCTTTCTCACACATTCTTTCTCTCTACTCTCTCACACTCACTCCTCCCTCACCTACCCACAAACAAGTGGTTTAATAATCAAGCATTCACAAAGTGGAAATCCTTTACTAAGATGTAGTTGCATAACTTGGTCTATCTTGCTGTTTGCTCAGTATACTGAGATGTATCTTCATTCCATGTTCTTGGGAAGTTGACTGTACTAGTGGTAAGGTGATGTTGTGCAGTTGTTCACTGTCAATTGCTGCAAAGTACTGTGTACTTCAATTGTTTAGTGTGTATTAAACAAGTGTTTGATAGTTTTACAGTACTGTCAATAAATGTTGACAGAATTTTCACTTGTTTTGGTGGTGATTTACTTATGGGTTTCCTGTTTTAATATTTAATATGTAAGATATGTAAGACATTAATATGTAAGATTAAAACCTAGTTTCAAGTCAAATGTGGTTTTTAAGAGTACCTGTTTCAAGATGAGACAACTTGTTTCAAGTAGTCATACTACCCTAGTACTAAGTATTTTACACTTAAATTTGAAAACCTATATTAAGAATTCCAAAAACTAAATAAGTATTATTTGCTCATATTCAGAATATTATACTTGTTACTGTGGTTTAGCAAATCTGTTTTCAAGTAATTTTATCTAAAAATGAGTATTTTTGACTTATTTTAAACTCTTGGTAGCCGGTCAGAGCAATCTAATTTCAAGACTTGAACAAACTTATTTTGAGAATTCTTGTCAAGTAAAATTATCTTGCTGCATGGACAGATAATTTGGCTAGTATTGATTAACTTTATGCTTGAATTAAGTTTTTTTTTCTTATATTTCAACTAGCCTTTTTTACAGTGTGGAGAGAGGGCAAAGTCCCACAAGACATGAGAGATGCAAACATAGTCACCTTGTACAAGAACAAAGGAGACAGAAGTGACTGCAATAACTACCGCGGTATCTCACTCCTCAGCACTGTCGGGAAGCTTTTTGCCAGAGTTGCACTTAAAAGACTACAAGTCGTCGCGGAGAGAATCTATCCAGAATCGCAGTGCGGGTTCTGGAGGAACAGGTCCACCACTGATATGGTCTTCTCCTTGAGACAGCTGCAGGAGAAATGCAGGGAACAAAGACAGCCCCTCTACATCGCTTTCATCGACCTCACAAAGGCTTTCGACCATGTCAGTAGGGATGGTCTCTTCAGAATCCTCCCAAAGATTGGATGTCCTCCAAGGCTCCTCAGCATCATAAGGTCCTTCCACAAAAACATGAAGGGCACAGTGGTCTATGACGGTTCCACTTCAAGAGCATTTGACATCAGAAGTGGAGGGAAGCAGGGGTGTGTCCTCGCCCCAACCCATTTGGAATCTTCTTTTCCATCCTGCTAAAGCCCGCCTTCGGGTCCTCCACTGAAGGCATCTACCTTCGCACCAGAGCAGATGGAAAGCTGTTCAAGCTCTCCAGACTGAGGGCGTTGTCTAAGGTGCAGTTGAAATGCCTGCGTGACTTCCTTTTTGCAGACGATGCAGCAATCACCACTAACTCAGAGGGCGACCTTCAGCTGCTCATGAATCGCTTCAGTGAGGCTTGCTGCGACTTTGGGCTTACAATCAGCTTAAAGAAAACTCAGGTCATGGGACAAGGTGTGGACCTTCCACCTAACATCTGCATATCAGAACATGAACTGGAAGTGGTCCGTGACTTTGTGTACCTAGGGTCGACAATCTCAGACTGTTTTTCTCTTGACAGTGAGCTGAACAAGCGCATTGGCAAGGCCTCTACGACTATGTCCAGACTAGCAAAGAGAGTGTGGAACAACAGAAAGCTGACAGAACACACTAAGGTCCAAGTCTACAGAGCGTGTGTAGTGAGCACACTCCTGTATGGCAGCAAAACATGGACTCTACGAGCCAGACAAGAACAGAAGCTCAACACCTTTCACATGTGCTGCCTTCGCCGCATCTTTAATATCACCTGGCAGGACAGGGTGCCCAATACCACAGTCCTCGAGAGGGCTGGCACCCCCAGCATGTTCACCCTACTGAAACAACGACGGCAGTGTTGGCTTGGACACGTTGTCCGGATGGACGAAGGGCGCATTCCTAGAGACCTTTTGTATGGAGAGCTGGCCGAAGGAAAGCGTCCCACGGGCAGGCCTCAGCTACGCTACAAGGATGTAGGTAAAAGAGACCTGAAAGCCCTGGACATCAACCTCAACACGTGGGAAGCCCTGGCCACCGAGCGATCATCCTGGAAGCATACAGTGCAGAAGGGTCTCTCCAAGTTTGAAGAGAAAATAGCCCAAAAGACAGAGGTACAATGCCAGAAGAGGAAAGCGCTAAGTGCAGTTGAGAGACCAGCATCAAGCTTCATCTGCGCAAGATGTGGAAGAGACTGTCATTCTCATATAGGACTGACAAGCCACAACCGATACTGCAAAATTTAACAGTACACAACTCCATAGTCTCCCGAGACTAACGGATGCCTATTATTTTATTATTTATAATGTTATAAATGTATTAGATTATTTATAATGTTATAAATGTAATTGATGATTTATAATGTTATAAATGTATTTGATGATTTATAATGTTATAACTGTATTACATGATTTATAATGTTATAAATGTATTTGATGATTTATAATGTTATAAATGTATTTGATGATTTATAATGTTATAAATGTATTTATTATTTATAATGTTATAAATGTATTTTATTATTTATAATGTTATAAATGTATTTGATGATTTATAATGTTATAAATGTATTTGATTATTTATAATGTTATAAATGTATTTAATATTTATAATGTTATAAATGTATTTTATTATTTATAATGTTATGAATGTATTTGATGATTTATAATGTTATAAATGTATTAGATGATTTATAATGTTATAAATGTATTTATTATTTATAATGTTATAAATGTATTTGATTATTTATAATGTTATAAATGTATTTGATTATTTATAATGTTATAAATGTATTTGATTATTTATAATGTTATAAATGTATTTTATTATTTATAATGTTATAAATGTATTTGATTATTTATAATGTTATAAATGTATTTGATTATTTATAATGTTATAAATGTATTTGATTATTTATAATGTTATAAATGTATTTGATTATTTATAATGTTATAAATGTATTAGATTATTTATAATGTTATAAATGTATTTATTATTTATAATGTTATAAATGTATTTGATGATTTATAATGTTATAAATGTAGTTGATGATTTATAATGTTATAAATGTAGTTGATGATTTATAATGTTATAAATGTATTTGATGATTTATAATGTTATAAATGTATTTTATTGTTTATAATGTTATAAATGTATTTGATTATTTTCTGCTTCAGAACTGAACAAGGATTTCTGCTGCTCCTCGTGTCCATGTTCCTCTACAACCCAAAATCACTTCCACAATCACATCAAGAGCTGCAACCATGATAAATATGAGACTCTGGTGAAAATTAAGACTGAACATGAGGATCTGACGCCCACCAGAAGCTCCAGTAATCAGCAAACGTCCTCTGGTACTGTCAGCATTAACACGTCTCTCAGTCCCACACAGGAAGAGGGAAACGACTGCTCACAGTGTGGGAAGACCTTCAGTACCCGGGGTGCTCTCAAAATACACCAGCGCATTCACACTGGAGAGAAACCATATCAGTGCTCAGTGTGGGAAGAGTTTTAATCGACAGAGTAATCTCAAAATACACCAGCGCATTCACACTGGAGAGAAACCATATCAGTGCTCACAGTGTGAGAAGAGTTTTTAAACACAGAGTAATCTCAAAATACACCAGCGCATTCACACTGGAGAGAAACCATATCAGTGCTCACAGTGTGAGAAGAGTTTTTATACACAGAGTAATCTCAAAATACACCAGCGCATTCACACTGGAGAGACACCATGTCAGTGCTCACAGTGTGAGAAGAGTTTTTATACACAGAGTGATCTCAAAATACACCAGCGCATTCACACTGGAGAGAAACCATATCAGTGCTCACAGTGTGAGAAGAGTTTTTATACACAGAGTAATCTTAAAATACACCAGCGCATTCACACTGGAGAGAAACCATATCAGTGCTCACAGTGTGAGAAGAGTTTTTATACACAGAGTAATCTCAAAATACACCAGCGCATTCACACTGGAGAGAAACCATATCAGTGCTCACAGTGTGGGAAGAGTTTTTATACACAGAGTAATCTCAAAATACACCAGCGCATTCACACTGGAGAGAAACCATATCAGTGCTCACAGTGTGAGAAGAGTTTTTATACACAGAGTGATCTCAAAATACACCAGCGCATTCACACTGGAGAGACACCATATCAGTGCTCACAGTGTGGGAAGAGTTTCAATACACAGAGTGATCTAAAAAAACACCAGCGCATTCACACTGGAGAGAAACCATATCAGTGCTCACAGTGTGGGAAGAGTTTTAATCATCAAAGTCCTCTCAAAATACACCAGCGCATTCACACTGGAGAGAAACCATATCAGTGCTTACAGTGTGGGAAGAGTTTTAATCAACTGAGTCATTTTAAAAGACACCAGCGCATTCACACTGGAGAGAAACCATATCAGTGCTTACAGTGTGGGAAGAGTTTTAATCAACTGAGTCATTTTAAAAGACACCAGCGTATTCACACTGGAGAAAAAACGTATCAGTGCTCACAGTGTGGGAAGAGTTTTAATACACAGAGTGATCTCAAAATACACCAGCGCATTCACACTGAAGAGAAACCGTATCAGTGCTCACAGTGTGAAAAGAGTTTCAATGGACAGAGTGATCTGAAAAGACACCAGCGCATTCACACTGGAGAGAAACCATATCAGTGCTCACAGTGTGGAAGGAGTTTTAATCATCAGAGTCATCTCAAAAGACACCAGCGCATTCACACTGAAGAGAAACCGTATCAGTGCTCTTAGTGTGGGAAGAGTTTTATTACACAAAGTAATCTGATTGTAAAAGTGACATTTTAATATCACTAACATAATAACAGAACAAAATGTAAATACTGATTATATAGATTAAACAGCTCTAATACACAGAAATCAATACATGTGTAATTTAAAGCATGCAGTACAAATGTTCTTTAGCTTTGTGTTCAGAATATTGGTATAACATCATTCTTAATACTATATCTCCAACACAGTATTAAAATAGAAATTATACATAACTGGTAGACTTACCCGGACAGTATGTTTGAAGATTTTATTCATAAACATTACAACATGTTGGATTGTCTTTGCTAGAATTCACTTAGCTTAGTTCTTTTCCAAATTGGATAGATCTGAGATGAAGCAAACCCTAGGTAGGAGGGGTCCCTTAAATGCATGAAGGCCTCAGCGTGAAATATACAGATAAAGAGAGAAAAATAAAGAATAAAGAATAATTCATGGAATAGTCCAGTGGTTCTCAAACTGTGGTACGCGTACCACTGGTGGTACGTGAAGCAGCACAACCGGAAAAATAAATAATTTAATCATTATAAATAAAAAATATGAAACAAAATGTGTAAATTACTAATAAAATCTGTTTCAAAGTTCTTATAATTCTATTTTAATAAAATCAGTTTAATTAAAACGAATGTGTTTTTAAAAATATTCGGGGCTACAGACACTGTACTTCATTACGTCTATAAAGTTCTCAGTAAAGTTATCAGTAAAGTTAAAGTTATCAGTAAAGTTATCAGTAAAGTTATCAGTAAAGTTATCAGTAAAGTTATCAGTAGGTCTCTCGCTTTTGTCAGAGCAGATCGGCGTTTGAATCTCACTGATCTTGTTCCTGACATCACAAGGCTGCTCCGCTAAACAGGCACACCCCTCTCACTCACATGCTCAGTGCTAACTGCAGATATACTAGTGATGGGTCGTTCACCAACGATCCGATTCTATTGAACGGATCTTTAAATTGAACGAAAGGAACAGAGTCTTTTATTTCTGCACAGTTCTTATTGGCTGTAATCTAATCAACCCATTCAGCTTCACATCAGTAGAGAGAATTAATCATAACTCATAATAAAAGCTGTTTATTATCGATATTCAAATCCGAAAACTTTCAGTATCACGGAGAGCGAGCAACACACACACACACACACACACACACACACACACACACACATTTAATGCAAAGTTGAGAGAAAATTCAATCTGGTTTTAGTGTGAGTGTGACATTATTTAATGCATTAGTGCCCTGTCCACTGTGTACATACTGGAACTTGCATGGATGTGTGTGCTACTTACCCTAGAAAATACATTTAGGCCGTCTTTGATGGATCCCTGAGGCACAAGACCAAGTGAGAGGTGGTTATAGTTCTCAGTCCTGGTTTTCTCAGCTCCACATCTACACACACAAAGTGGACATGTCATTTCTAGTGAAAATAGAAGAAATGAAAGAACGTAAACATTTAGTTTATTAGTGGTTCTCACCCTTTACATGTGATGATACACAAGAGCTGAAAGTTGAAGTTTTTTTGACTGTGGATTCAACAGCCATGTCCCCTGCGCCACTCATGGTTTGCTCCATTTCCATCAAACAGTTGAACATGAACTGCTGAGCATCCTAAACATTCAAACATTTCAATCTTACTTGCAACTGTGTTAGCTGAGTTCATTTCACATCTTAAAACACAAAACGATCATGTTCAGGGTGTCTGTGTTGCGTTTTCTTACATTCTGAGTGTAAGGTGTAAATTCAGGGTTGTTAAGCGCAGCTGCCTCGATCCATTTCAAGACAAGAGATTGGTCTTGGTGGACCAATCAGAGCTCTCTCTCATGGACCACAGCTTTGCAAAACATCTGCAAAAGCACAAAACACACTTTACCAGATCAGCATTCTCATCATTCATAATCTAAAATAAGAAATTAAATAGTAAATAACAAATAAACTGAGAAAACATTGTTTCTTCTTCTCTACCCGGTAAGGTTGGCTGATTCATCTGGCATGTCCTCATTTATGTTCTTCATGAGCTGTTTGCAGAAAGATTCTGTGCTGAACAGGCACTGCATACTGGCATTTACGTAGCAGCTGTTTCCCAAGTTTTCAAACCTGCAATTAAACACAATACTGATCAGGGTTCATGTTCAGTATTAACCTTTATGAACGTACAAATATACGCTGCTGCATTTCTTATCCTCTGTCCTGTAGCTGCTGTTTTCTGTCGTCGGGGAGGACTGGTGTGGGTGTTTTAGCCTTTTCACTCTGGGCTTCATCCACCCTACACACATCCGTTACACTATAGTTTGGAGAGAGAGACAGACAGACAGGGTGACATCTCATCATTATCAATACACTATAGATTTGTCCCAAACCACATGGAAATTAGCACAACATGCCATATTCAACACAGAAGAAATGATTACACTTCTCTGTCTGTTTAAACTAAGAATTAAATAATTTTACAATAAAAGATATAATAGAACACGACATGCTGTCTAGCTGTACTCAAGGCCATAAACAACCTTAAAAAATACATGAACATTTTGCTCATATCCATCTGTTGCTTAAAAATCATATATCTAAAGTTTTCAGTCTTCTGCACTTGTATTACCTTACTGTAGTGCTGACAGCTTCAACATTTTCTTCTGTTAATGGAATTTTCTTCTTCTACTCAGGAAAACATAAACACACAGTTATGTCCAAGTTCTTGTATTTGAATATGATCTTTGATTTTTGCTTCTCAAATGATCATGACTTACCCTGAAAAGACATTTCAGAAATGACTTGACACAGAAACTGCTTTTGCTTTTGGCTGAAGTCTTTGGGGAGTCCTGAATGTTCCCCTCCATTTGCAGACTGCATTGATTTGAAAAATAGTATGTCATTACTAATGCATTTTGGTATATAGTTAGCTGCATTGTAGAGAGACCAGCTTTACTATTAATCATAAAATGAAGTAAAGCCTTCACACTAACAATTTAATTCAGTCTTCATCAAATAGCATTTTATTTTAGGTGCAGCAGATCCTGAGGTAATGGTAGTCATGTTGACGAGATCGCTAGCTGCTCCAATTAGGGTTGCCAACTTTCAGAACTGGAAATAAGGAACACCCTGGGCTGACGGGTTGGTGGAAGGCATAGGGTGGGGTGAGGTGGCGGGTGTTTACCTGAGCAGGGGGTAGGCGGTTAGGATTGCACTTATAAAAAAAATAACGCATCTTACACCATCATAGGAACATTATCAGAATGTTTTATTTAGGCTATTTAACATTTATTATTTTCATTATTTGTAATAATAAATCAGAACCATATTTTAGGCAAAACAACATAAAGAACATCATGTAACATTTTTTCTCAATAGTGCAAACAATATTTTTACATAATCCATCTTCACACTGACATGGAGCACCGGTTCTGGACTGCGTTGCTTAGTGGGGCAGTGGGAAAAGTGCCAGCCCAAGCACGTAAGTGTGAGCCCTCCCGGAACTCATTTTGCATTGCACTCAAAATGCATTGCAGTGCCTGCAGTTCGAAAAAAAAAAGCTTTAACGTAAGAGTCGATTTTCAATCAGACTTTAGTCCGTACTGTGCGGAACACAACTCGACACTGATTGGACTACGATATTCCGACAGACAGACAGGTCACAGCTAGTTTAACACTGGAAGAAAGGAAGGAGCCGCCCCTGCTCTGAACCATGTACTGACCAACACCACTCTTGTCTCTGGTCCTGTCCCTCTCAGTCTCTTTAGATTAGAAATTTCTTGTGTATTTGTTGTAGGTCTTTGTATTTATTATACTGTTTTTTTATCTGCACTTGTGTATATCATATTATTTTGCACTTATGTGTTCTGTGTTTTAACAGCATATTGGAAGGGTATATACAGTCAAGCTGGAAAGTCTGCACACCCCATTTACCTTCTCCATGTTTAATTATGTTACAGACTCATTCTATAATAGAATGTTTGCCTCAAACATTAACACACAATCGCCAATAAATACAAAGTGAAAACAGGGTTTAGAAAATATGTAATTTTATTTTACTGACATAAATCCTTTATTTAGGGGTTACGTATCTGTACACACCCTTAGCTTAAAGCTTGAATGATGCACGCTTGGCAGCAATTACAGCTTCAAGGCATCTTGGGAAAGAAGCTACGAGCTTGGCACACTTGTTTCTGGACATTCCTCTTGGCATATCCTTGCAAACTCCATCAGGTTGGATGGGGAGCATTTGTACACAGCCATTTTCATCTCCTTCCACAGATGCTCCAATGGATTCAGGTGTGGACTCTCAAGGACATGAACAGACTTTCTCTAAAGCCACTCCTTTGTTCTCTTTGGGTGTGTGCTTCGGGTCATTGTCAAGAGCACAAGCCTAAACTGAACACCAGTGATCTCTAATCCCTCAGATAAAACTGTATCTACAATTATTATTTATCAGTAGCTGATATAACCACATGGGTGAGGGATTATATTGGTAAACCTTTGTGAAGCACAACAATACGGAGTTACATGCACAAATGCAATTTAAAACTTTACTGTGTAAAAGAAGCCTTATGTCAGTGGTGTCCAAACTTTTTTCTAGGAGGGCCAGATTTGATAATGTGAAAGTACCCGGGAGACAACAGTCCCTGATGACATTATTGAAAATAATAAAATATGCATATAAATACGCTGTTATTTAATCATTTCACACAGCGAATAACAACCAAATGTACGCATTCAGGTGAACAAATCAGAACATACAGAAAAAGCTATCTGAATTTCTAACTGAACTTTAAAACTTTCAGAAACTCTGTAAAATAAGACGGGGTACATTTACAAAAATAAAACTTAACGTGGCTTTATGTACTAAAAGGACGACACAGGAACTTCTCTAAATTATTACTGGGCATAAGTTCTCTCCATCACTCAAATTCTTAGGTCGTTGTTTTAGCACAATACGTCACGTTACATTTTGTTCCCGTTACAACCTGTGTCGCTTTTATCACCTCAACAAGTCTCATTCACGGTTTTGTCACTTCTCATGAATGCGTACTTACAGTGCTGCTGCCACCAATTAGTAAAAAGGAGAATTGCATCTTTTGCATCTTTTTTCTATTTGATTGTGCTAGTGGGCCACAACTAATGCAACTTAAGACAGAAGACGCGGGTCATATAAAATCCGACCTCGGGTCATGATTGTCCTGCGGGCCGGACTTTGGACGTGCCTGTCTTTTGTTAGCCATGTCCAAAAGTGGTGTCAGGTTCTCTGTGCTCAGCAGTATCTGGGATGGACCATCACACAGTGGAACGTTTATTGTGTTCAGACAAATCAGTATTTCAGATCTTTTTGGAAGAAATGAAGTAGATCTGGTAAAACATGTTAGTGCTTGTTTATTTTGGGTTTATATAGTTGGGTTTGGGTTTATATAATTTACATGAAAGTTTAAATGAACTGTGTTAGTGGATCCACCTAGTGACACAAAACCAAACCTACACCCACATCACCAGTTTCATACAACAGCATCAACTGTGTTATTCATAGTAATAAAATAATGAATAATAAAGTTTATACACAATTTAAACACAAAATGGTCGTACTGATAATTATTAATGATTTAAAACACTATTTTAAATAACTATATTAGTCTTTTATTAACTTAAGTTTAATTACTGGGTAAATAATGACTTCCATCCTAAAGCTTATTAATTATTGATATGAAGATTATAAAAACACAAATATAACACATTAATGTAATAAATACATAATCTATAGTGCAACATGTTCTTTACTGCTCTATAGAGGCTTTATTAAGGTATAAAAGCATTTTTTATTTATGATATTTTTAAGTCCTATTTTTTGGAATACGTGTGTGTGTGTGTGTGTGTGTGTGTGATTGTACAATACACACACAGTAACCACATGTAATATGTAATTGTGTGTGTGTGTGTAATATGTAATTGTGTGTGTGTGTGTGTGTGTGTGTGTTTAATGATACTGAGTGTACAATACACACACAGTAATCACGTGTAATATGTAATTGTGTGTGTGTGTGTGTGTTTAATGATACTGAGTGTACAATACACACACAGTAATCACGTGTAATATGTAATTGTGTGTGTGTGTGTGTGTTTAATGATACTGAGTGTACAATACACACACAGTAACCACATGTAATATGTAATTGTGTGTGTGTGTGTGTGTGTGTGTTTAATGATACTGATTGTACAATACACACACAGTAATCACATGTAATATGTAATTGTGTGTGTGTGTGTGTGTGTGTGTGTGTGTGTGTTTAATGATACTGATTGTACAATACACACACAGTAACCATATGTAATATGTAATTGTGTGTGTGTGTGTGTGTGTGTGTGTGTGTGTAATATGTAATTGTGTGTGTGTGTGTGTGTGTGTGTAATATGTAATTGTGTGTGTGTGTGTGTGTGTGTGTGTGTGTGATTGGCTGTAAATGGAGTTGAAGTTGTTTCAGCTCCACTGTAGAACTGGGTGACGTCACAGTCGCTGTTCTGAGCTCCTCTATTAAATCCTGATGGAATAAAAGTTGGGGTTTGGTGAAGCTGCTCTGTTTTCACCTCTTCACTCATCATGGCTGAGAAACAGAAGAGACGTGAGAACCAACGTGCTTCTTTAATGCAGAGATTCTTTTGTTGGCCGGTTTGTCTGACCCGTCCTCGGACGTCTTCTCAGGACGACCTGAATGAGGACAGCAAACAGAAATACGATGTGGACAGAGAGAACAGGATCGTTATGGAGGGATTTCTGTTCAAGAGGGCCAGCAATGTGTTTAAGACATGGAACAGGTTTGTAGAAAGCTCAAGTGGATTCAAAACGTTTTATTTTAATTAAATATCAGTATTTTTTATTCACTTATTCACTTAATTAACTGATCAAAATAAATAAATCCTCAGATAAAATATTATATTAGATAAAAAGTGATACACAAAACTTGTTGACATGAAATAAAGCACTGAACAAACCCTGATGTACTGAACAGTTTCATTCCTGCAGTAATATTGTCAGTAATATTCAGTAGCTGCAGCTGTTTCTGTGTTTCTGTGTTTTTCTCTGCAGGCGCTGGTTTATGATTAAGGACAATCAGCTCATTTACAAGAGCAAGTCTAAGGTGAGTCACATGACCTTTTCCAACCTGATTTCATTTTGGTCAGGGTCTCGGGGGTCTGGTTACACAGGGAAACACTGGACACAAGGCAGGAATCACCTGAACAAAGTGCCAATCATCACAGGGGCTTCAGCCACCAATCCTGAGACGTGGCCCATGACGTCTGTGTCGATGTCTGGCTGGTCAATAGCACTGCTGGGATTTAAATCAGTTAGGGATCACCACAGCAGATCATTCGTCTGAATCTTGTCCTGTCCTAAACACACTACTCTGTCCCTGCTCATGCAGAGCACCACTCACTCACCCATTTAATTACCCACGTACACACAGAGGCATTTCAGGGTAGCCACTCCACCTTCTGCATGTTTTGGGGTTGTGTAAGGTAACCAAAGTACCTGGAGGAACCTCATATAGACACAAGAACACTTTACATTCAGTAAAACTAAACATTATGCAGCATGAACTGTTAAAATGTGCTTTTAGGATCATCTGTTATTTTTTATTATATTATTTTTGTAAACTTTGTTTGTTTGTAACCAGCGTGAGGCGACTGTGCTGATAGAAGATGTGAGATTGTGTAGCATTGAACACCGTGAGAACATCAGACACAGCTTTCACTTCCAGCTGGTTTCACCCACTAAGTGAGTGCTGTTCAATAATAATACTCATTTATATATATTACATTTGTAAACACCTTTCTCACACAAAATACATAAATCGTTTAATTAAAATGTGTATTGTGTGTGTGTGTGTGTGTGAAGGAGGTGTTTTTTGAAAGCTGATTCAGAGGAGATTGGACAGGCTTGGATGAAAGTAATACAGAACATCATTACCAAGCCTGATGATGCTGGCAGATCAGACAGCTGGGAGGTAACACCTTCTGAGAATCACTGAGACGTGTATATATCTAATGATGTAATAATACAGCAACACAAAGTCTCTCATTTAAAAACATTAAGTGTGAATTGTGATGTTGTTCCCTGTATGATATTTTATTTGCATCTGTGTAACACCAGTATGATCTGTTTGATAGACACTAGACAGGAAGTCGTCATTGTCTGCAGTTAGTTCAGACTCAGATCAGCATCAAAAAGCATCTGAAGCTTCAGGTAATATTGAGATTGTAGCTAAATCAAACCTTACCTGCAGACTTTAGCTTCAAAATAGCTGAACTGTTTCTGTTTGACTGTTTCTGTTTCACCTTCTTCCCTCGACACCTTCCTACCTTTGACCTTTAGCCTCTGTAGCTGAGATCAGCCTTGGTGAAGTGATCTTTGAATGTGCTGCTGAGTTGAATGACTCTGATGCCTCTGTTGAGCGCGGTGGTAAGTATAGTACATACAGCTTTTCAGGGGTTTGTTCTGTAGGTGCAGAAGAAGAAATCCTGAGCAATGAAGAAAGCCCAGAGGATCCAACCACCAGCGTTCATTTCTTCAACATCCTGAACCATGAAGGTCAGTTTAATCTCCACTAATTCCTGTAATAATATATTGTTGTACATCTGTTACCTGCTACATCAACCAATAGAGATTATATTACACCTGCAGAAATACAGAATACAGCCAAACACCACTGACAGCCTTTATATAACAGATATTTAGTACTGCTGATATGCTGTACATTTTCTATGTGAATTTGACTTAAATGGAATAAAAATCACTTTTACAGAGAGTTTGGATTGTTGCTACACTGTGGGAGAGCTGCTGGGAGAAGGAGGCTGTGGTGCGGTTTATGCTGGTGTTTGTAATGCAGATGGGAAACAGGTGAACATCAGCACATAAACACAAGACAGGAAGTGTAGAGCATTACACATTAATAAGATACAATCAGAAGGAGAAATGTTCTATTTGGATGATAAGATTATTTAACTAAACCCTAATGTTTATTATTATTACTTCTGTACAACTAAATCCACTAATTGTGTTTGTATTTGTGAACAGGTTGCTGTGAAATATGTGCTGAAGGACCCCCGCGACAGATTCATCACTATTGTAAGTTCATCTTTTTCTTTTACTAATAAAGTATCACAAAGACTCAACAAGGTTTAAACAAGATAAAAACCTTCATAGACCAGATCTAGACCAAAACTGTTGGTTCACTTACTGCCTTAGACCAGTCCAGATCTTTACTAACAGACCTGCTCATCATAGTTTAGACCTACTACTGATTCCAAACCTTGTCTGTTGTTCTATTAGCCTGGAGAGACGTACCCACTTCCTGCGGAGGTGGCGTTAATGAAGATGGTATTCAAGCCACCTCACTGTAATTCTGTGCTGAAACTACTGGATTGGTTTGACACGCCCGAGCACTACATCCTAATCCTGGAGCGACCCATCCCCTGTATGGACCTCTTTGACTTCATTCAGCAGTTCCCAATGAATGAAGCTGTGGCTCAGCTCATCATGTGGCAGGTGGTTCTGGCTGCAATTCACTGCCATGATTGTGGAGTTTTTCACCGGGACATCAAGCCAGAAAATCTTCTGGTGAACACAGAGACACTGGAGGTCAAGCTGATCGACTTTGGCTGTGGGGACTTACACAAGGAAACAGCGTACACCTCATTTTCAGGTAAGTTCACCTCAGAAGTACTTAGTTACAGAATGAAATGGATTTGAGTGGAGAAGTATTTCTCTAAAGCATTTCTCCCTTTCACTCAGGCACTAAGTCATACGCTCCACCTGAGTGGATAGTTGAGAAGGAAATGTATGGCTGCCCTGCTACTGTGTGGAGTCTGGGCGTACTCCTGCACACCATAGTTTGTGGAGAGATGCCGTTCGGGGATGAAGTGGAGATTGTTGATGGGGGCCTGGACTTTTTACCTGAACTTTCTGATAGTAAGAAAATGGAAGCAGCTCACATTAAGATCTAGAAACACACAGTCTGTAAAACCTGCATGAAAACATGATTTAAAAAGTTTGATCAGGTTTATAACGTCATTACAATGATAGAAAGTGTAAATAAGAAATCTAGTTTTAAATACAACAACATTTTAATCTCATTTTATCACTGCACACAGCATGCTACCATCTGATAAGTAGGTGTCTGGAGAAACAGCCTGAAAAACGTCTCAGCCTTAAAGAAATCCTTCAGCATGAGTGGTTTACAGAGAACAGTATGAGGTTAGGGTTAGTAAGAATGAAACAGACTTAATAAGTTAGAACTAAAAGATCTTGTAATATGGTCTAGATCACAGAGAATGCTAATAAAGATTGTAATGCTAATATAATTAGGATAAGTAGAAGTAATAACATGAAGCTATTAAAATATTGATTGTATTTTGTGTTTCTGTAATGTAATTTCTTGTGTGTTTATTCTACAGGCATCTGCGTGGATGAAGATTATAGAAAGAAGACTGTGTGTGTGTGTGAAAGAGCTTAAATAAAAATAAAGGTTCTTGTGTAAATAACACCTGGTTTCATTGTAGTTTCATGTAACAATCACTGTGAATGTGAAGAAGATTCCTCAAGTTCTCAGAGACAAAATGATTAACAAAACACATGAACTGAAAGAGCTACAGAGCCACGACACAAATATTTTGTTAGTTCAGCTAGTTTATAATTGATCAAATATCTGTTAGTGTGAGAATTTATAAGTAAAAAGTTTCTGGAACCACAAATAGTTCCCAGACCTCTGCACCACACACTAGATTTTAAACAATCACTTAAAATAGATTTAGGTCGAACCAAAAACAGCAAAAACACAGACAATAAACAATTAACTACACAATCTCACTCAGCTCATTCTCCAATGGTTACCAGACCCACTGCAACCCTGACCAAGATAAAGCTTTGGTAAAACAGACTATGAATGAATGAATACAGAATAGTGCCACAATTATGTGACACCTAAGACCACCATCATCGTGCCTTTGTTAAAGAAGTGGTCAGTGTCCTGTCTCAACCACTATCGTCCTGTAGCTCTCACACCTCTTGTCATGAAGTGCTTTGAGAAACTCGTCATTAAGCATGTTAAGACCCCGCTGTCCCCCTCAATGGACCCACTGCAGTTCACGTATCATACCAACCGCTCAACAGATGATGCCATAGCCACCACACCTCATCTGGCTCTTACACATGTGGACAGAAATGACACATCTGTATGTTAGGATGCTGTTTAACTTCAGCTCAGCATTCAACACCATCATTCCTCAGCATCTGATTGGACAGCTGAGCTCACTGGGCCTGAACACCTCTCTCTGCAACTGCACACTCATACACACACACACTGCAAACACAAACACACACACACACACTGCAAACACACAATAGACACATGTATACATAGACATGCACACCCACAAACTCACATGCACACACACATACACACGCTCACACACATACATACATAGACATGCACACTCACAAACTCACATGCACACACACATACACACGCTCACACACATACATACAGGGGTTGGACAAAATAACTGAAACACCTGTCATTTTAGTGTGGGAGGTTTCATGGCTAAATTGGACCAGTCTGGTGGCCAATCTTCATTAATTGCACATTGCACCAGTAAGAGCAGAGTGTGAAGGTTCAATTAGCAGGGTAAGAGCACAGTTTTGCTCAAAATATTGCAATGCACACAACATTATGGGTGACATACCAGAGTTCAAAAGAGGACAAATTGTTGGTGCACGTCTTGCTGGCGCATCTGTGACCAAGACAGCAAGTCTTTGTGATGTATCAAGAGCCACGGTATCCAGGGTAATGTCAGCATACCACCAAGAAGGACAAACCACATCCAACAGGATTAACTGTGGAAGCAAGAGGAAGCTGTCTGAGAGGGATGTTCGGGTGCTAACCCGGATTGTATCCAAAAAACATAAAACCACGGCTGCCCTAATCACGGCAGAATTAAATGTGCACCTCAACTCTCCTGTTTCCACCAGAACTGTCCGTCGGGAGCTCCACAGGGTCAATATACACGGCCGGGCTGCTATAGCCAAACCTTTGGTCACTCGTGCCAATGCCAAACGTCGGTTTCAATGGTGCAAGGAGCGCAAATCTTGGGCTGTGGACAATGTGAAACATGTATTGTTCTCTGATGCATGCCCAGAGTGAAGCATGGGGGTGGATCAGTGATGGTTTGGGCTGCCATATCATGGCATTCCCTTGGCCCAATACTTGTGCTAGATGGGCGCGTCACTGCCAAGGACTACCGAACCATTCTGGAGGACCATGTGCATCCAATGGCGGCGCCGTGTATCAGGATGACAATGCACCAATACACACAGCAAGACTGGTGAAAGATTGGTTTGATGAACATGAAAGTAAAGTTGAACATCTCCCATGGCCTGCACAGTCACCAGATCTAAATATTATTGAGCCACTTTGGGGTGTTTTGGAGAAGCGAGTCAGGAAACGTTTTCCTCCACCAGCATCACGTAGTGACCTGGCCACTATCCTGCAAGAAGAATGGCTTAAAATCCCTCTGACCACTGTGCAGGACTTGTATATGTCATTTCCAAGACGAATTGACGCTGTATTGGCCGCAAAAGGAGGCCCTACACCATACTAATAAATTATTGTGGTCTAAAACCAGGTGTTTCAGTTATTTTGTCCAACCCCTGTACATACATATGCACACCCACAAACTCACATGCACACACACTCATATATACATCCACACTTAGATTCTGATACACAATTACGCTTACACAAATACACGTGTTGTACCCCTGAAAATGGGGAGAAATAATCACGAGAGTGATAAAGCGATGTTTTCTCAGTTAGAACTTTTACTGGAATGAATGAACAAATACATAAACCATTTACTCACATCTTAGCTACAGTACTCAAACATTTTAGTTACAATACTCAAATGTCAGATGCAAAAGTATATTTGTTACACTTATATAACAAAGAAACAAAAAAATACAATACCCTTTTAAAGGATGTCTATTATACATGTCTATTATACATAACACTCATATAATATACAATAGACTACATGTCATTTATAATGTTCCAAAATCATAACATCATATATATACAGTATATTATAATATACAACTCATTAACAATGTTTTCCTGAGATATTTATCACTTTTAACACTGGTAAGAAATGTGAAACTAAAACTGAGTTAACTCTCATTAAACTGACATGACTTACTACACGTCAATGTACAAACAATGTGCAAATACATTTATTAACATGCACATGTGGATTCACAAAATGGTGACTGCATTACAATTAACCATGAGTTTAATGCAGCTAACGAGCTGGGGCTTCATTCACACTCACACTCACACACTCACACACACACACACACACAAACTTCGCTACAACTTTCAAACTTGAACATACACTTTCTTCTGAAATCTGGACTTATATTAAAAAGCTATTACAATCACTGAACAAAATAAAATGCACACATTATACCTGAAAATGGGGAGAAATAATCACGAGAGTGATAAAGCGATGTTTTCTCAGTGAGAACTTTTACTGGAATTAGAAAAACACCACGATTTCCCCAGCATCACTAGTGGAGGAAAAACAATCGATCTCCGACTAGTGGATCAAGACCTGTGTCACAGATAACGCTACATAGATAATATAGCTTCACTTTTTAACCATTTAGGATCAACAAAACAATGGCTGAATTAAATGTTTTTAACATGTTAACACTTTTTTTATATAGTGCAAATTTTACTATTTTTTTAACAGCATGACAGTGCATTATCATTTTAACTTATCACACATGCATACATACTGTATGCACATATCACATATACATCAGTGCTTGTAACTTTGTGATCATTGGTATTCCTGGGTAAGGTAGGCTATTGGTTAAAGTATATTATTTGCTGTAACTTGTTTTAGAATAACTTGTCTTAGAATTTATCTCTGCAACTTTGATTATTAACTTGCTTAACTGTGGCTGCATTAATCTGTGTTCTGCTGATTGGTTAAAGTGGTTTCAGGTGACTGTTGTTAGGCCTGTTGTTAGAGGCCTAGGTGTGAATTGAGGGGCAGGGCTAAGCTTAGTATAAAATTAAAGACGTACCGTCTGTAGCGGCTGGTCTTCTCTATCACTAGGTTTTAATATCTGTCTGAATTGTTTAACCTATCTATCTTTTTTACTACTAATCTAAACTAACTTGGGTAAGTACTATCAGTCTCTGACATTGTCTAAACTATCTACTTTTCTCAGCATGTGCTACTCAAACATTCCTGTGCTTATATCTCACAGACCCTGCAGACATCAGAGGGCACATTATAGAAACAGCAACGCCAGCAACCTCATCTACCCCCAACTGTTGCAACAGTCTCAAACAGTGGTGGTAGGTGGGGTCTGGAATTGTCAATCAGCCGTCCAAAAAACTGACTTCATCTCAGCTTATGCACTTTCTCACAGCCTTGACTTCCTGGCACTGACTGAGACGTGGATCACCACCGAGAACTCAGCAACACCAGCAGCCTTATCCTCTGCCTACACCTTCTCTCATACACCGAGAGGATCTGGTAGGGGTGGTGGTACAGGTTTGCTCCTGACCAAGAAATGGCAATTCACTACTGTGAATGTTTCTCACCTTAACATTTCATCTTTCGAATTTCATGCTATTACTGTTACTTTTCCGATTACTCTTCATGTCATTGTTATTTACAGACCACCTGGTGCACTGGGAGACTTCATAGGAGAGCTGGATGTTCTTCTGAGTTTCTTCCCTTCAGATGGTACTCCTCTGACTGTTCTTGGTGACTTTAATCTACCTACACTTCACTCCTCCTGTCTTCTTCCTCTTCTTTCATCTTTCGACCTCCTCTTTAATCACAGCCCTCCGACACACAAAGGAGGCAATCTTCTGGACCTGGTCTTCAGCTGTCCAGCTTCTGTTCTGGACCTCACTGTCACCCCACTGCACCTCTCTGACCATCACTTTGTGTCCTTCTCTCTCTGTCTCCCAACTCTTCCTACCTCCAACCACACTTTCACCCTTACAACACGCCCCAATCTTCACTCTTTATCTTCCTCCCTGTTGATCTCCACCATCCTAACTTCACTACCTAACCCTGACATTCTTGCTACCCTTCCACTTAACTCTGCAACTAATACTCTACTTTCTTCTCTTTCAACATCTCTCGATCAGCTCTGTCCTCCTACCCTCAAATGAGGAAAACCTTCTCACCCTGCTCCTTGGCTTTCAGACGCATTGCGCAGCAACAGAAGAGAATTGAGGGCAGCTGAGAGAAAGTGGAGGAAATCTAAGCTTGGTGTTGATCTCCACTCCTACCACGATCTGCTGTCCAGGTTCTCATCTGATGTGACTGCTGCAAAAACATCTTTTTACAAAGCCAAGCTTGAACAATCTGCTGCTGACCCACGTAAGCTTCATGCTATCTTTTCCTCTCTTCTGAACCCTCCTCCTCCTCCCCCTTCTGCCTCTCTCACTGCTACTGACTTTGCAACATTTTTCCAGGACAAGATTGACAAAATCAATCAATCCTTGTCTCCGACAGGGACACAGCTCCTCTCATCCAGCAATCCCACTACATGCACACTTGACCCTATACCATCCACCATCCTCAAAGACCTCTCGCAGGACCTAATCCCCTTCATCACACCCATCATCAACAACTCCCTGACATCAGGTGTTGTCCCTACTGCTTTTAAGAAGGCTCAGGTCATTCCCCTTCTTAAGAAACCTACACTAGACACTATAGACATTAACAACTACAGACCTGTCTCACTCCTCTCTTTTCTATCCAAAATTCTTGAACGTGCTGTCTATAACCAACTATCTGCCTTTCTTACTCAGAATGATCTCCACGATCCGTACCAGTCTGGCTTCAAGGCAGCACATTCTACAGAAACAGCACTTGTAGCTGTTACTGAGAAGCTTCATGCAGCCAAAGCAGCCAAACTGTCATCTGTTCTTATTCTTCTTGACCTTTCTGCAGCCTTCGACACAGTGAATCACGGCATTCTCCTGACCACTCTCTCCAACCTTGGAGTAACAGGTTCAGCATGGCAATGGATGGCCTCCTACCTGGAAGGGCGCTCCTACCAAGTGTCATGGAGGGGATCCATATCTACCCCATGCACTCTCTCAACCGGTGTTCCTCAGGGCTCTGTACTTGGCCCACTTCTCTTCTCTATCTACACCCGCTCTCTGGGTAAGGTCATAGCCTCCCATGGCTTCTCCTACCACTCCTATGCAGATGACTGACACTCAGCTTGTTCTGTCATTTCCTTCTTCAGACACGCAAGTCTCAGCTCGCATCTCAGCATGTCTGCGAGATATCTCACAATGGATGTCAGCTCATCATCTAAAACTTAATCCCAGCAAGACAGAGATGTTGCTCATTCCTGGAGATCTGTCTCCAACCCAGGACCTAGTCATTTCTCTGGATGACTTCCAGATTAGACCATCTGATAAGGTAAGAAGTCTTGGTGTTGTCCTGGATAACCAGCTGACCTTCTCTCCTTATATAGCCAACATGACGAGATCGTGCCGGTTCCTCCTGTACAACATCAGGAAGATTCGGCCATTTCTCTCCAGAGAAGCTACCCAGATTCTGGTGCAATCACTTGTAATCTCTCGGTTGGACTACTGCAACTCCCTCCTGGCAGGAGTTTCCATGGCCACTATTAAACCCTTACAGCTCATTCAAAATGCAGCTGCCCGTCTGGTCTTTAACCAACCTAAACACTGCCACATCACACCACTGCTGCGTTCTCTTCACTGGCTTCCTGTAGCTGCACGCATTCAGTTTAAAACACTGACGCTCGCCTACAAAGCCAAAAATGGACCAGCCCCAAGCTACCTTCGGGGTCTAATCAAACCCCGCTCTGTACCACGCAACCTCCGAGCCTCTAGTCTAGCTCGACTTGAGCCTCCATCCAGGACTAAAGGAAGACAAGCATCAAGGCTGTTCTCTGTTCTAGCGCCCAAATGGTGGAACGAACTTCCTCTGTCTGTCCGAACAGCTGAGTCTCTTGCTGTCTTTAAAAAACGATTAAAAACCCACCTTTTTACTAAACACTTAGGCTGACTTGTACTTATTTACTAACACTTTATTCCAATGTTTTCCATTTAAAAAAAAAAAAAAAAAAAAAAGGCACTTTGGTTCTAACAGGTCTTAGCAGAGTTGTGTTCTTCGACTGTTGTCTGTCTAAACTTAAGGAATGAAATGTTCACTATGGAAGCACTTCTGTAAGTCGCTCTGGATAAGAGCGTCTGCTAAATGCTGAAAATGTAAAATGTTAATGTAAATGTACATACACACGCTAAACCTCGTATACACACACACACACATACACACACACACACACACCCCTGGCTGTATTTGGAAAACAGTCCCCGAATTATTTTATATGTTTAAGAAATCTCTTTCTTTGAGGTAATGTAAGGATTTAAAAAAGAAACTACTTATCAATACTTAGTTATTCTTATTCAAACCAGTGTTAATTTTGACATCAAATTATGATTTAGTTTTAGTCATAATCTGTTGACTAAAATGTCATTTAGTTTTAGTCATAATTTAGTCATCTGAATTGTTTTAGTTTTAGTCTAGTTTTAGTCGACTAATTATCATAAGACTTTAGTCGACTAAATCTACAGTCGATTCAGTCGACTATCAGAATCAGAATCAGAATACTTTATTGATCCCAGAGGGAAATCGCAGACTAAAATACATATTTGTTTGTTTGTTTATTAGGATTTTAACGTGATGTTTTACACATTGGTTACATTCATGACAGGAACGGTAGTTACTCATTACACAAGTTTATTTGATTCACAAGGTTATATCGAACACAGTCATGGACAAATTTAGTATCTTCAATTCACCTCACTTGCACGTCTTTGGACTGTGGGAGGAAACCGGAGCACCCGGAGGAAACCCACGCAGACATGAGGAGAACATGCAAACTCCACACAGAAAGAACCTGTAAGTACTAACATGAATCTGGGGATCAAACCCAGGACCTTCTTGCTGTGAGGCGACAGCGCAACCCACTTAGCCATCGTGCCGCCCTAAAATACACATAAAGGGTGTAAAATGTAAATGCTTTTTCATCACTTCCCTTAAATTATTTAAGTCATTATACAGTATACACTTACACACAATGAAACATTTTTAACCAGTTATTGAATATCATTAATGTTTGAATGTGCAATACACACAAAACCAAATTTAACTTATTTCAGACAACATCTTTATTTACCTGAACTTGCTTATTGAGCATAACAATAACAAGATATTAATGACCAGTAGGCCTGCTCTGCCTGAAAAATATATGCATTGTTCATAACAAATTGCATATTACATTCTTTATAAAACTGGGTACCGTAAAAGCAGCTGTGCCGTTATGTTGCCATTATACTGCCAGCGGTGCCAGATGTTGTTCCAGATTTGTTGTGTTTTTACCCGAGATCGTTTAGTCTCGTTTTTATTCGTTGACGAAAGTGTAGATTTATTTCGTCATAGTTTTTATCCTTTTTTGTAGTTTTTATTTGGTTATCGTCTCTTTTTTGTCATGAAAAAAAGGTTCGTTGACGAAAACTGTGACGAAAATCATTCGTCAACGAAATTCAAAACTATTCGAAATTCAAAGATTCAAACTATACTCCTATTTAAACAAACAAAAACAAAAACAAAAAAAATACTAAAATTACCCTATATATACTGTATATATATATATATATTAGGGCTGTCAAACGATTAAAATTTTTAATCGCGATTAATCTCAGAATTTTACATAGTTAATCGCGATTAATCGCATTAAAAAAAAATCTGTGTAAATGTTATAGAAAACAAGGATTTTTAAGTGAAATGTTACAATTAAAATGGTGAACATATTTTATGCTAAATGTACTGATGTTAAAAACTGCTGGGACAAGAGAAAACTGTAAGGGAGTTTTATTCACTCACATATTAGGCAGTAATACTATCTAGCAGAGACCCTTGACTTCGTATAAATGTCAGATGCGCAGTTATTGTAACAGACTTTTCTGTGGTTTTATCGTGACGATGGTTTGATGGACGTTTCTACACGAAGTGAGCGTGTTTTCACTAGGGATGCATCGATACCATTTTTTCCCAACCGAGTACGAGTACAAGTATTTTTGTACTCGCCGATACCGATACCTATTTAGAATGATGCAATCTGGAGCATTATGGAATAGTGTAGTTTTTAGTGTAAAATAGTGCAGTGGAACAGTTGCTTGCCATCACTAATTGTAAAAAAAAAAACACCGCACAGACATCATTGAGAAAGCTTCTGACAAGCTAACGTAAACGTTCATTAATAAACGCACGTCATTAACGTTGTGCACATCATACATGCGATGCGATTCTGCTGATTGAAATATTTACTTTAAAAAGATAATACAGTCCGATCCCATCTGAGCCGATTCTATCAGCACGTTCGTGGTTCACCTCGGTAAATCGTAAACGACTCTGAGTCGACTCCCGCTCTGTGGTAATAACCAGTATAATTAAGCCTGAGCTTTATCAGGTAAGCGAGTCACACAGAATGTTCTGTAGTATTTGGTGTTTATTTACAACCGCATCATTCATCATAACAGTAAACACGGAGAGATGACTGAGAAAAGAAACTTACGCTGCGCTTACAATGAATCGATTCCTGAATCACTTGTATCGACACTGTGAACAGAGTATTGAACACAAACAGCGGTCGCGGCTTTTGTAACCGGTTTATCTTCACTGTTAGCTCTATTTTTAAGGGTTTTTTTGTCAAACGGAACTAAATAACATTAAACGTGCGTGTGAGCGTGGTCAGTGAGAATAATTCAATCTGTCTCCCGTGGGTGAAAAATGAATTGCTTTAGTTTTAGAAGTGAAAAAATCTCGTAATGTAATTAGTGTGTTAACGGCACTATTTTTTTTTATCGCGTTAAATTGAGATTGCGTTAATGCGTTATTATCGCGTTAACTTCGACAGCCCTAATATATATATATATATATATATATATATATACATACATACACACACACATACAGGGGTTGGACAAAATAACTGAAACACCTGTCATTTTAGTGTGGGAGGTTTCATGGCTAAATTGGACCAGTCTGGTGGCCAATCTTCATTAATTGCACATTGCACCAGTAAGAGCAGAGTGTGAAGGTTCAATTAGCAGGGTAAGAGCACAGTTTTGCTCAAAATATTGCAATGCACACAACATTATGGGTGACATACCAGAGTTCAAAAGAGGACAAATTGTTGGTGCACGTCTTGCTGGCGCATCTGTGACCAAGACAGCAAGTCTTTGTGATGTATCAAGAGCCACGGTATCCAGGGTAATGTCAGCATACCACCAAGAAGGACAAACCACATCCAACAGGATTAACTGTGGACGCAAGAGGAAGCTGTCTGAAAGGGATGTTCAGGTGCTAACCCGGATTGTATCCAAAAAAAATAAAACCACGGCTGCCCAAATCACGGCAGAATTAAATGTGCACCTCAACTCTCCTGTTTCCACCAGAACTGTCCGTCGGGAGCTCCACAGGGTCAATATACACGGCCGGGCTGCTATAGCCAAACCTTTGGTCACTCGTGCCAATGCCAAACGTCGGTTTCAATGGTGCAAGGAGCGCAAATCTTGGGCTGTGGACAATGTGAAACATGTATTGTTCTCTGATGAGTCCACCTTTACTGTTTTCCCCACATCCGGGAGAGTTACGGTGTGGAGAAGCCCCAAAGAAGCGTACCACCCAGACTGTTGCATGCCCAGAGTGAAGCATGGGGGTGGATCAGTGATGGTTTGGGCTGCCATATCATGGCATTCCCTTGGCCCAATACTTGTGCTAGATGGGCGCATCACTGCCAAGGACTACCGAACCATTCTGGAGGACCATGTGCATCCAATGGTGGTGCCGTGTATCAGGATGACAATGCACCAATACACACAGCAAGACTGGTGAAAGATTGGTTTGATGAACATGAAAGTGAAGTTGAACATCTCCCATGGCCTGCACAGTCACCAGATCTAAATATTATTGAGCCACTTTGGGGTGTTTTGGAGAAGCGAGTCAGGAAACGTTTTCCTCCACCAGCATCACGTAGTGACCTGGCCACTATCCTGCAAGAAGAATGGCTTAAAATCCCTCTGACCACTGTGCAGGACTTGTATATGTCATTTCCAAGACGAATTGACGCTGTATTGGCCGCAAAAGGAGGCCCTACACCATACTAATAAATTATTGTGGTCTAAAACCAGGTGTTTCAGTTATTTTGTCCAACCCCTGTATATATATATATATATATATATATATATATATATATATATATATATTTCCAGTACATTAACCACTAGGACATTAATCCAACTAATGGATTAAAGCAACAACAGATTAAAATGATGATAAACAAAGTGATGATTCTTATTAATGATGTTAAATATAGAAGATGATGATAATGTGAGTATTTGATAAAAGATGCAGTATGCCCTCTGACACATAGTGGTCACTACAGTGGCGGCTATTTAATAGCTGTTTTTGCTAACTACGGTAGCAACTTAAATAGTTGGAACGATGCAGTTGTGATGCAAGTGTTTCCCGAAACCGTAGTTCGAACTACTGTGATAACTGCGTTGGTAAGTTGCTTTGTGTGTGTGTGTGTGTGTGTGTGTGTGTGTGTGTGTGTTTGTGTTTGTGTGTGTGTGTGTTTGTGTATGAGTGTGCAGTTGCAGAGAGAGGTGTTCAGGCCCAGTGAGCTCAGCTGTCCAATCAGATGCTGAGGAATGATGGTGTTGAATGCTGAGCTGAAGTTAAACAGCATCCTAACATACAGATGTGTCATTTCTGTCCACATGTGTAAGAGCCAGATGAGGTGTGGTGGCTATGGCATCATCTGTTGAGCGGTTGGTATGATACGTGAACTGCAGTGGGTCCATTGAGGGGGACAGCGGGGTCTTAACATGCTTAATGACGAGTTTCTCAAAGCACTTCATGACAAGAGGTGTGAGAGCTACAGGACGATAGTGGTTGAGGCAGGACACTGACCACTTCTTTAACAAAGGCACGATGATGGTGGTCTTAGGTGTCACATAATTGTGGCACTATTCTGTATTCATTCATTCATAGTCTGTTTTACCAAAGCTTTATCTTGGTCAGGGTTGCAGTGGGTCTGGTAACCATTGGAGAATGAGCTGAGTGAGATTGTGTAGTTAATTGTTTATTATCTGTGTTTTTGCTGTTTTTGGTTCGAACTAAATCTATTTTAAGTGATTGTTTAAAATCTAGTGTGTGGTGCAGAGGTCTGGAAACAATTTGTGGTTCTTTACTTATAAATTCTCACACTAACAGATATTTGATCAATTATAAACTAGCTGAACTAACAAAATATTTGTGTCGTGGCTCTATAGCTCTTTCAGTTCATGTGTTCTGTTAATTCTTTTGTCTCTGAGAACTTGATGAATCTTCTTCACATTCACAGTGATTGTTACATGAAACTACAATGAAACCAGGTGTTATTTACACAAGAACCTTTATTTTTATTTAAGGTCTTTCACACACACACACAGTCTTCTTACTATAATCTTCATCCACGCAGATGCCTGTAGAATAAACACACAAGAAATTACATTACAGAAAAACTAAATACAATCAATATTTTAATAGCTTCATGTTATTACTTCTACTTATTCTAATTATATTAGCATTACAATCTTTGTTAGCATTCTCTGTGATCTAGACCATATTACAAGATCTTTTAGTTCTAACTTATTAAGTCTGTTTCATTCTTACTAACCCTAACCTCATACTGTTCTCTGTAAACCACTCATGCTGAAGGATTTCATTAAGGCTGAGACGTTTTTCAGGCTGTTTCTCCAGACACCTACTTATCAGATGGTAGCATGCTGTGTGCAGTGATAACATGAGATTAAAATGTTGTTGTATTTAAAACTAGATTTCTTATTTACACTTTCTATCATTGTAATGACGATATAAACTTGATCAAACTTTTTAAATCATGTTTTCATGCAGGTTTTACAGACTGTGTGTTTCTAGATCTTAATGTGAGCTGTTTCCATTTTCTTACTATCAGAAAGTTCAGGTAAAAAGTCCAGACCCCCATCAACAATCTCCACTTCATCCCCGAACGGCATCTCTCCACAAACTATGGTGTGCAGGAGTACGCCCAGACTCCACACAGTAGCAGGGCAGCCATACATTTCCTTCTCAACTATCCACTCAGGTGGAGCGTATGACTTAGTGCCTGAGTGAAAGGGAGAAATGCTTTAGAGAAATACTTCTCCACTCAAATCCATTTCATTCTGTAACTAAGTACTTCTGAGGTGAACTTACCTGAAAATGAGGTGTACGCTGTTTCCTTGTGTAAGTCCCCACAGCCAAAGTCGATCAGCTTGACCTCCAGTGTCTCTGTGTTCACCAGAAGATTTTCTGGCTTGATGTCCCGGTGAAAAACTCCACAATCATGGCAGTGAATTGCAGCCAGAACCACCTGCCACATGATGAGCTGAGCCACAGCTTCATTCATTGGGAACTGCTGAATGAAGTCAAAGAGGTCCATACAGGGGATGGGTCGCTCCAGGATTAGGATGTAGTGCTCGGGCGTGTCAAACCAATCCAGTAGTTTCAGCACAGAATTACAGTGAGGTGGCTTGGATACCATCTTCATTAACGCCACCTCCGCAGGAAGTGGGTACGTCTCTCCAGGCTAATAGAAAAACAGACAAGGTTTGGAATCAGTAGTAGGTCTAAACTATGATGAGCAGGTCTGTTAGTAAAGATCTGGGCTGGTCTAAGGCAGTAAGTGGACCAACAGTTTTGGTCTAGATCTGGTCTATGAGGGTTTTTATCTTGTTTAAACCTTGTTGAGTCTTTGTGATACTTCATTAGTAAAAGAAAAAGATGAACTTACAATAGTGATGAATCTGTCACAGGCAGGGCTGGACTGGGAACAAAATTCAGCCCTGGACTTTTTTCTCGACCAGCCCACTACAAGCACATCGCACCACACATATGAAACCCCATAACCCCCCCCCCCCCCCCCCCCGCCCGGAACACATTAAGGCAGAAAAACCTTTATATTGGCCTTGCATATTAGATGCACCATCGGTGGCATGTCCAATACACTTGCTCATGTCCAACTTCAGCTTTTCAAGTACTTCACGAAGCAGACTGACAAAATACTGTCCAGTAGCTTCTTTGCACTTAACAACAGCAACAAGTCTTTCATTGACTGTGTCTGTGACATATCTCAGAATGACAGAACATTGGTCTTGAGAGGTGATGTCCTGTGTTGTGTCAATCTGAACAGAAAACATTCCAGCCTTCTGAACATCATTTGAAATGGATTCCTGGATAAGTTGCTGAACGGTTTCAATGACTTTACTGACAGTTGTTTTAGAAAGAAATGTAACCAGAGAACCTTTTCCCCTTCCTGACTCAGCACACTTCTTGCTTTTCTCAATACTGGCACTTAAGTGTTCTTTCAGGCAAACATCATACTTTCCCAGGAGACAAACAAGCTCTAGAAAGTTACCATGATCAGCACTAGTGTCTTCTAGGTTATATGCTGCATCATTCTCCACCCTATAGCTAAGTCCCCGCTTGCCTATAAATTTTACTATATCCACTATGCGCTCCAGAATCTGCCGGTTTTTTCGTACTTGTTCTTTTTTAGCCATTAGCTGTCTGCCACTCAGCAAGCTTTGTATGTCTGATTTGGTAGCCTGAAGAAAATATGCTTCAGCACAATTTCCATGTAGGAAGCTTTTTTCATGCTCTTCTATGCGCTGATGTACTGTATGTTTCCAATCTGTCATGCCAGTAATGAATGAGCTGTTGTCGGTGGACTTTCCAAATGCCATGCAAACAAAACAATACAGCATATGCCTCTCCTGGCAGTAAGTAAGCCACTTTCTACTGGTGCCATCCTTGCACCAAAACACTTTTTTTACCAGTGGACAAATCGCATTTTGTTGAGGATGGTGCTTAAGAAACAACTTTAAATTATCTGGTGTGGGCCGAGTGTAGTAGTTTATCTCTTTTTCACTCCCTTCATTTACTGTGCTGTCATGTGTGTTGTCTTTCTCAGTCTCCCTGACTTGCTCTATTCTTGCACTTCTCTCTTGAGTCTCACTGACTGTCTCTTTGGTTGCCCTCTCCTCCTCTGCATTTCTCTTCTTAATCTCACCAGCTTTCTCCTCTGTTGCAGTTCTCTCTTTACTTTGCCTGACTAGCTTCTCTTCCAGTGAACTCTCCCTGACTGTGAGAGCTGATACCACTGAACTTTTCTCCCTCTCCTGGCTCTCATTCTCTTCAAGGTTAATTTGTGTTTTATTGGGCTTAGCCTGAGTAAGATACAAAAAATTTTAGATGATTGATAGTTTTCATCTATCTTACCACTAAAGTTAATAACTCACTATAATAAAAATTTTAATAATAAAAAACTAAAACTAATAACTAAGCAAAATTTTTAATTATGCACATTTTTTATTGCAAGAACATGATTGCCAATAAAAACATTCATACATTTATGATAAAATTATTTAATCTAAATTATTTTTAGAAAGCCAGCCAATGCCTATATAGAGTTGTTAACAGCTACCCATCTTTCAGCCAGTTATTTTAAAAAGTTTGTTCACATTAACTGGTAAGAGTAAGGATCTTTATCTGTTCATAACCCTGCTACTGAAAACAGGCGCTCATAATATGAACCATTTTTAGATGCAACACCAGAGGAGTAACTAGGAGCTCAGGAGCCCCAGTGCAAAAAACATGTTGGGCCCCCTCAACAAACTGCATATGTTGATAGCTGATCAGATTGAATTAAAAGTTTTCACTCAGAAGTTACACTTTAAATTTCTGCCTCTGGTATTTTTAATGCACAGTTTTAGTTATTTTAATTTTACGTAACGTAAATATTGTAATATAATAATAATGACCTGCCGAGTGCAGCCAATGCTATACTAAGAAAAAAGAATGTTGTTTTCTAACGTCTCACCTGTCGTGTAATGTGAATTACAAATATATTGTCTGGCCCTTTAAGAATGTTAAGTGTACTATAGGGCGCAGGGAGCGAGTGTGTAGGGAAGAGATCTGAAATTACACAGTGTCCGGCTGTGTTTATTTTGTTCTGTTATTCAGCGTTCTGCTTCAGGCACTTTTAAGAAACACAAATTACCACAGAGACACACATTTACGTGGCACAAACAGCCCAATAAAAATATTTATTTCCAACACTTTCCTTTGGGATTAATAGTTCTATCCATCTATCACACACAATTACAAATTCTACAATATTTCTTAAAGTTTACAGTTTCCTAAATGGTTCTATTGGATTTCCACATCCTGTCTCATGAAACCGCAAGAAATAAAAATCAGTCTTTAAACCTTTAACACTGGTAAATATGCTTTTTTCGCCCTTTAATTCACACGCGATTCACGTTTGTTCCAAATTAGTGCATTGCTCCGATGAGCAAAGAAATAAATCGCATGTGTAAATACTTTAATATGTTGACAAAGGAAATGAACCATGTGAGCTCTGCACATAATCACTCTAAAACATGTCCTGAACTACTGCATTTTCCTTTCTGTATTATAGAGGACAAGATGAGGAGCAGACACTAATGGTACCATCTCAAATTATATCCTCCGCCCTATGTAGTGCACTATGTTGGACATGACCGTAGAACTTTCACAAAAATCGTCCTTAAAACGGCTGCTTTAAAGCCCCCGGTATCCAAGAGTAGCTTAGATAACTACTTATTCATCATTCAGTGCCTGTTAAAAGAAATGTTTTGTACTTTTAGGAAGTACACTAAGTAGGGCATAGGCGACATTTGAGATGGGCCCACAGTCTCTTATTAACCGGCGTTACTAACGAAGTAGAGGCTCTAAACTCTAACTACACCTTTTCTGCTCTTTGGCTGTGCTGTACTACCTCTCTGCCAAACAGGTTGTCCAGTGTCTTGCACTTTTCTGCATCTGCTTGCAGCTTCTTCTTTTTTTTCTTATCACGGGCTTTTTCTGCTCCTCCTTTTCGCTTTTTCGACCCTTTCTCCATCTCGCACTCATTCCTGTATTTTTTGTACCGGTGCTTGTGATTACGGGTCATCCGTTGGGAGGGACATTTCTGTGATTGGCCAATGGACATGCAGCGAGGATACTGTGGTGGGCCAATGCACACTTCAGGATTATTATTCAGGAATATTTAAAACAGAATTTACGGCCCACATACAGAGCGGCCCACCGGGAAAATTCCCGACCCTCCCGATGGCCAGTCCATCCCTGGCCCCTGCTGTTCGTGGCCGGAGCCGCTACTGTCACCGCAGGAGTTTATTATTTCTATAACAGCTTCACCGATCAGCAGCAGAGGAAAATGATGGAGGATGAAGCAACACAGACTCATCCTGAAGGTAACCAAAGTATAAACGGTGTGTTCACTAAAAGGAAACTGTATGATCACACACACACGTACATATTATATAGTGTAATACAGAACAGTTGTCGCCCTCTTGTGGCACGTTTGGAGAATTGTTAATAAAAGTAATATATGGTAATATTATATTAGGACAGTTGAAGTCTAGTTGTTAAGGTACTGGACTAGTACTCAGAAGGTTGCCGGTTCAAGACTCACCTCTGCCAGGTTGCAACTGCTGGGCCCTTAACCCTTAATTGCTTACTCTGTATACTGTTCCAACTGTAAGTCGCTTTGGATGAAAGTGTCTGCTAAATGTAATACTAGAACCTGTGACCATGTTAAAAAAAATCCTTGTAATGTCGCCCTCTTGTGGTACTTGTGGAGAATTTTACATAAAAAGTAATATGATTTGGTAATATGAGATCTTGTGACCATGTTAAACCCTTTCATGCATGAAATCTAACAACATGAATCAAGATTTTTTTCCAACATGGTTTAATTGTCCTTTTAGGCTGATCTGTCATTTCCCTGAAACTTTCATCTGTTCTCAGAGCTGCATGTTTTTATGGGAAAGTCATTCTATGTTGAATATATACACCTGACTGGATACATTTATCACACCCAGAATAACCTGTGTGGGACTTAATAGCCTTGACAGTAGCTCTTGCTGGTGCATCACAGATAACTGCACTCACTTTCAGGAACAATCGTTTCCCATTATGCATAAATCCTGATTGTAACTGTTTCAGCTCTGCAACAACCTCTCCCAAATAATCAGTTAAAGATGTTGGCTTTGAAACTCCGCCATAAAGAGCTATTAGGAAAAGCTGTCTATGTAATTCATGCACTAGTCCTAAGACAGGCCAAAACTGGTATTTAGAGCTTTTGAAAAGTGGGAGACCATCAATGTTTATTTGCATTTTAAAAATGTGGTTGTTCTTTACATGTGTCCCAAATCGCATCAGAGATGACATTAAGGTGGTCAGAAACCCAAAGTAGTGGTAGACCCCCCATGATTTCCTTTGTATCACATACTTTGTCTTTGTCCTAGTAATGTCCTAGCGTCCTTTGGCAAGTAAGGATGGTGAATTCTAAGAATAGACAGGAGGGCAGAGAGGGCAACTAATGTTACACCAAACTGTACTGCCCATTTTGCCAAGGATGCAACTAGATCAAGCCCGTGGTCCTGTCCATCAGTCATCCTCACTCTCACTAACTGAGTCTTCACTGAATTTATTATTATTATTATTTTTTTTTGAAACTCACATTTTTATTGAACTTTTTACTTACATACATATACACTTAAAGAGAATGTATGTGGCAAACAGAAATTAAAAAACAAAAATATATCAGATATGGTTACAGGTATCATTTATCAAAATACAAATACATAGAGGTAAATCAGTCAATCCTTAAGCATCATTCACTGTGTCATGTGTCCATTTTTCCCATTTACTCACAAAGACATTTTCTCTTAGTCTAAGCCGATAGGTCATTTTCTCCATAGTATAGACCTCTCTTATGATCTTTAGCCACTGGGCTATAGTGGGAGGTTCAGTTTTACACCAGTTTCTTGTTATTGCTTTTTTACATGTGATCAATAATATTTTGGTTAAGTATCTATCTTTTTCTGAGACATAATCGTTTAAATTTCCAAGATACATAACTTTACATTCCTTGGGTATTACATATCCTAGAATGTCTTTCAACATGTTATTTACATTTCCCCAGAATGTGCTAAGTTTATGGCATTTCCAAAATATGTGTGCATGGTTTGCTTCTCTCTCTCCGCATAAGCGCCAACATGTATGTTGTGAACCAGTTTGTTTACTCTTTAATTTAGGTGTGATAAAGTAACGGGTCAGGTTTTTCCATCCAAATTCCCTCCATGTTCTCGAGTTTGTAGTTGTGTGTTGTGTCTCACACATATCGTGCCATTCATCTAGAGTAATGTTAATGTTCAATTCCCTCTCCCACTTCTCCTTTATGTATAGAGTAGAGGCAGCTTCTGAGTGTCCTAGACTTCGGTACAGCACTGAGACTGCCTTGAGTTTAGTTCCACTGTATGTCCTGGTCATCACATCAATTATATCATTCAAGGTTTTCCCTATTTGTATTTCCTTAGTAAAATAATCCCTTAGCTGCAGGTATCTAAAGTGATCTCCATTTTCTAATCCATACCGTGTTTTTAGTTCCTGAAAGTTCTTTACATTCCCATTCTCTATCAAAGTGCACATAGCTGTAAGCCCTTTTCTACCCCAATTTCTAAAGTTGTGATCATTCAAGCCTGGCTTAAATCGATCATCATATGCAAACCAACTCAACAATTTTAAATCTTTTTCTAATTTGTGGTGTTTGACAAGATCAAACCAGATATTCAATGTGTGCAAAGTTATTGGATCAATCGTGTCTTGTAGTGACATCTTTAGTTTAACGTTGCCAATCAGTACCTGAATTGGAATGTCTGTCACCACTCTCTCAATATCTTTCCACTTTGCACTATAATCCTCATCACACCACTTGACTATTGGTCTGAGCTGTGCTGCATGATAATAGTCTTTTAAATTAGGGAGTGCCATACCTCCTTTGTCCTTTTCTAAGTGTAGTGTACAATATCTTATTCGTGGTTTTTTCCCATCCCATATGAATCTAGAAATCATTTTATCCCATGTTTTGAACTTTTCTTGTGGAATCCTAATAGGTAATGACTGGAAAAAATATAGTAGTCTAGGGAAGATGTTCATTTTAATTACTTCAATTCTTGAGCTAAAATCTAGTGGTAGGGTCGACCATCTCTCTATATCTTTACTAATCTGGAGATGGATTTGATCATAATTTGCTTTATAGAGGTGAGCTAATTGTTTTGTCAGGGTCACACCAAGATATTTAATAGTTTTTGATTGCCATTTTAATTTATAAGTTTTCATGATTTGAGTGGATGGAGTATAATAAAAGGTCAAAATCTGTGTCTTATTCTCATTTATTTTGTATCCTGAGTGTTCACTGAATTTATTTATAAGATACATCAGCTGAGTAAAAGTTGTATTGGGGCTGTCCAGGTATATCATGATATCATCCGCAAATAGGCTTATTATATGTTCTTGTCCATTAATATTAATTCCTTTTATTTCCCCACTTTGTCTGATCGCCTGTGCCAGTGGCTCAATGTATATGGCAAAGAGGAGCGGGGACAGGCAGCATCCCTGTCGCGTCCCTCTTCCCAACGTTATTCTCTCCGTTAGGCTCCCACTAACTTTTATTCTGGCAGTAGGATTTTGATAGATAGTTCTAATACAATTAATTGAGTCTTTATCGAATCCAAATCGTTCTAGTACTAAATACAAAAAGGTCCAATTTACACTGTCGAAGGCTTTTTCAGCATCAAGACTCAGCAATGCAGCACTTTGTTTATTAGTCTGTATTGTGTTAATTATCTGGATGGTCCTCCTAATGTTGTCTTGTGTTTGGCGTCCTATAATAAAACCGGTTTGATCCTCATCTATTAGGTCATTTATAAATTTCTCATATCTTTGTGCTATAATAGATGTATATAATTTGTAATCCACATTTAGGACTGATATTGGTCTAAAATTGTTACAGTATTCAGTGTCTTTGCCTTCTTTGGGAATTACTGAAATTATCGCCTCTTTCCAGGACGGTGGTAGGTGGCCTTCTTTGAGAGTCCAATTAAAGGAGGCCACAAGGAGAGGTATCAGTTCCTCTTTAAAAATTCTGTACCACTCTGATGGGAAACCATCACCTCCAGGGGTTTTATTGGCTTTAAGCTTGGATATAGCCTTGGATATTTCTTCTGGTGTTATAGGAGCTGTAAGGTCTTTGTTTTGTAGTTCCCCAATGGCTGGCAAATCGAGTGAATTAAGGAACTGTCTTTTCGCCTCCTCGCTGGACGAGGGTGGTTGTGTATATAGGTTTTTATAGTAGTCTTTGAATATATTTTCTATTTCTATAACATTATATTTCAATTGGCCTGATTGAGGATCTCTGATTTTGGATATTGTATTTAGTGTCTGTTGTTTTCTAATTCGCCTTGCCAGTAGACTAGTAGCTTTAGGACCAGTTTCATAGTATTCCTGTTTCACATATCTAAGTTTTTTCTCTATCTCTCCTCCTAGAATTTTGTCTATTTCCCCTTTCGTGGTCGTCATTTCCTGTAGGAGTTGAGTATTTTGGGTGTTTTGATGTTTTATTTCTAGATTTTTTAATTTTCCAGTCAGGTTGAGATAAGCCGCTTGTTTTAGTTTCTTTTGATTTGATGTTATAGCTATTAATTTTCCTCTAATTACCGCCTTTAAAGTGTCCCATAGGATCGTCGGGCTAGTTTCATCCGTATCATTTTCTTCGATATATATTTTTATTTCCTTTCTAATATGCTCAATTATTACTTTATTGTTCATGATGCCACTGTTCAGTCTCCAAATCGTGTTTCTATGTCTGCTATTAATGTGCACAGTTAAATGGACTGTGTTATGATCAGAAATATCAGCCACTCCTATTTTGCATTCTCTCACCCTGTGTATGTCCCAGCTATTCATAAATACATAATCTATTCTAGAATGAGTATTGTGCGTATTGGAATAGTGTGTATAGTCCCTCACTGTTGGGTGAAGTTCTCTCCACACATCCGTCATACCCTGTTCCTTTAATAATATATTCATGAATTTAGTTAAGTGAGCCTTATTTCTTTTTGTGCTTGTTGTATCTATCTTATGGTCTAGAAGTACATTAAAATCCCCAAAGCACATCATAATACCTTCTGATTCTGATGCTATAGTTGTGAATAAGGCTTTAAAAAAGGTTTTATCACTTTCTGGTGGAGCGTATACATTAATTAATGTGACTATCTCATTCTCTAAATTTCCTTTAACAATAACGTATCGTCCCTCTTCATCATTCATTTCTTTCAAACATTTAAAATTGACTGAGTTTTGTATCATTATTGCAACCCCTCTCTTGCGGCTCCGTTTGCATGTGCTATAGAAAGTATTTCTATATCCAAATTTCTTCAGCTTTTCATGTTCTTCCTGAGATAGATGTGTCTCCTGAAAGAAAATGACCTGTGCTTTAAGTTTCCTCATTTTGAGAATTACCTTGCTTCTCTTAATTGGGTTGTTCAGCCCATTCACGTTTAATGACACTAACGAGATGTTACTCATATTGTTTTTGTATGGTCTTGTACTTTTCCTGAAACCATATCGTAACCATGATAACCAACAACTTTGTAAGAACATAGAACAGTTTGATATAAAACAGGGAATAGTCTAGATTCCAAAAGTAGGCATGTGTCCATGTGCATGCCTCCCACGTTACTTTCGTGGGGTGAGGGGAGTGTCCCGCAACATGTGGGGGCCCCTCGCTAGGTAGGTCTGGTCTTACTGTCCAATAATGTCTCTGCATCAACCTCCTAGCGTAGAATATGCTCTTAGTTACCGATCAAATATAACAAATGAAGACAATCAATCAATATTATGACCAGTTCGAAGGGTGCAAACAGTTTTAATTTATTCGTCCATAGCCATTATTTAGTCTTTCGATTGCGCTCGCTTACCTCTTTGTCCATTAATCTCTTTGAAATTCCTGTAGTCTCTGTTTGGCTCGCTGAGCAGTAGCTTCTGAGCTACCGACTCGTTTCCACGATAGTGCCCGCTGGAGTTGCTCCTCCGTCCCGGTTCTGATCGCACCTCTCCCCGGTATCTCTGCCGTGATTCCCCTCTGGTTCAGTTCTTTCGCCGCCTCCTGTGCATTCTCATATGTCCGCGGACCGGCTTCCCAGTGGATCCTGATTTTCGTCAGGGGCGTCTGGAAGCGTATTCCTTTCTCCTTCAGGGCTTTTTTAATACCGTTGTATTCCTTTCTTTTCCGGACCACCTCGGTAGCATAGTCATGATCAAAAAAGAGTGCTCGGTTTTGGTAGTGGATTTTTTTCTTCCAGGCTTCCCTCAGCACCGTCTCTTTCACCGTGTATTGAAGGAAATTTACCACAATAGACCTCGGGGGTTTATCAGCGTCTGGTTTCGGCAGCAAGGCTCGGTGTGCCCGCTGTATTTGTAGATCCATGTTTGTCGGTAGAGGCAGTTCGTTTTTCAGAAGTTGTTCAATGAATTGTGTTACCGAGCTGCCCTCTGCTCCCTCTTTCATGCCAAAGATGCGGATATTATTCCGCCGATTTCTTCCCTCTTGGTCTGTCAGCATATCCTGTAGTGTTCTCTGTTGTTTTATAGATTGCAGCAGAGCCTCTTTTGCCTCCATGTTCCAGTTTTCTAGCTCTTCGATTCTCTGTTCAGTCTCGGCGATTCTTGTAGCTTGTGTGTCTAGTTTTGTCGTTGTGTCCGTGAGCCGCTGGTTAATGTCCTTACGAAAATCCTCGAGTTCTTTTTTCATTCCCTTTTTGATTTCTTCTTTGAAAGTGGTGAACTCTATTTTCAGTTCGGTTTTAAAGTCTTGGATTTCCTTAACGATGTCTTTCATTCCTGTTCGAATCACCGCGGCCGCCTCGGACTCCATGCGCTCTTCCTCTCCCTCCATATCATCTGTTATATTGTCTCCGTCTTCGTTGGTCAATTCGGTTTGTTTTTTCGGGTTCTTTTGGTTTGTTTGTCTTCTTGATCTTCCTCCCCTTTCCATCTCTGTTTCAGATATATTAATTTTTATCGAAGTAATCGAATTCGGGGTTTTTTATCGAGTACTGATCGGGAGCAGATTATCTATGCTGCCATCTTGGATTCGTCCTCCTCTTTTTAAACTTTTTTTAAGTAACCCACATTTTTTAGTGCGACTCATGCATCAAAACACACATGAAATAAGCCTAATTAATAAAAATGGTGGCAATTTGGTCCCACTGTGGTTTACAAGATACATTACGTAAAGCCTCCACAAGAGGGCATTCGTGTACAAGTTTATTTTGTGTTTGTGCTCGTTAAAATCTGATTTAATTATAATTATGTATCACTGTAACCTATTTTTGGCTCACAACCCACCCTAGGATCATGACCCAGGGTCTCCTTCAAATACTGTGACAGCCACTCCAGAATCTTCAAGGACTTCTTCTGAAACCAAACCTTGGTAGACTTTAAGGATCACTGGCCTGGTAAAAGGTCCAATGATGCCAGAGCCTCAGCTTTCTCAGAAAAGGCATAACGTTTTCTCCTAGGATTTCCTGATGTTTGATTGAATCCATCTTGCCCCCCACACACTGAAGAATTCCAGTGCCAGAAGAAACAAAGCAGCCACAAAGCATCACAGATCCACCACCATGCTGCACTGTAGGCAGTCTGCCCTTTAAGTGAATGTTTCATTGTTCCTCCTCCAGACACACTGCTGATCTATGTAGGACCAAAACGTTACAGGTGTGTTTCATCACTCCACAGAACAGTATCCAAAAACTTCTGTGGCTTATTTACATGTTTTTTTTTTAATCATATTAGCACCAACTTTTCTTGTGCTTTTGGGTCACTAGATGTGTACATCTTGTAGTTTAGGCATGGAGCGTTTAGTATTCAAATTACATTGCAAACTAAAACCTCAGTGCCTGATGCCATTAAATCTTGCTGCATGTGGTCAGATATCAAGTGCTATTGAAGTGTTAAAGAGGTTCTGCATGATAACTGCCACAATTCACAGCTTGTTTTAATGCCCTATGTAACACAGTAAAAATGCTATTGAAATTATTATTTTTCAAGTGTGACCTTCCATCCAAAATCCAACAGTCTTGTTACTGTCACATATTTACAGATTTCACATGTATCACAGATAAATATTATTAAAATTAGATTTATAAATATACATGTTAAGTAGATGCTGCAATACATGCCAAATCTAAAGGCTGTGCATCAATATTAAAACCTTTTTCTTCTTTTTGTCGGTTTTAATGAAATATGGTTTAAATGCCATTGAGATACCAGATCTCCATAAATAAATGAAACTGTTGTATTACTTAATAAAAGCTTGTGGGTAATTATTGTCAAATATTTATACACCTTTTATTTTAAACACCATTCTTGGCTGGTTTTAGAAAGGTCAATCGTTAGATTCAGCAGTTATTGAACAGCAAATGCACAGTAAGCAGCAACTTTTCTTCTGTTTCTACTTCATTAAGAGCATCACACTTAACAGAGAAACACCTTTAACTTACACTGCACAACACCATGTCTCCTTTACTTGTTTTAATCAGGTAAGATACAAATACATGTTATTTGTTAATTATTTTTATAAATGTTTTTTTTTTTTAATAAAATTAATATGTTTTGTTCATTACATTTTAAAAATAAAAAGAACCATTTGCATCATGATGTAAAATAATAACTTTTTTTTTTTTTAATTAAAACTAGTACAGAATGAAGCTGCATTTATGTGCATTAATGTGTTTATTGTTATGAGCAGAAGAATAAAGTGCATCTGATTAAAGATGATGAGACTGTCAGCACAACAGAGGAGTAAGAAAATAAATCATAAACTTAAATCAACTGTATAGATAATGAACAAGTGAAATGATTGAAACTGTAGTGTCCACTGTAGAGGTTAATATACATTTGAAGCATGGAAAACTGTGCTTGTAAAAAACAGCTATTAAATAGCCGCCACTGTAGTGACCACTATGCGTCAGAGGGTTAATATTATTATTAATCATTAACAGAACTGCTACACTTACTGCATCTTTTATTAAATACTTACATTATCATCATCTTCTATATTTAACATCATTAATAAGAATCATCACTTTGTTTATCATCATTTTAATCTATTGTAGTTTATTGCTTTAATCATTTCGTTGGATAAAATGTATGGTTAAATAGCCTAGTGGTTAATGTACTGGACTAGTAATCGAAAGATCGCTGGTTCAAGCCCCACCACTGCCAGGTTGCCAGTGTTGCCCTTGAGCAAGGCCCTTAACCCTCAATTGCTTAGACAATTTATTCTCACAGTACTGTAAGTCACTTTGAATAAAAGTTTCTGCTAAATGCCAAATATGTAAATGGAAATAAAAATGACTCATAATTTTGCAAATATATACCATTCCAAAAACCTACTGGTTACTGGTGGAAACATCACTGGGTCACAGTGGATTGTGGGTAATATCCTGTACAAAACTGTGGTCTGATTATGTACCCCTCAACCCATGACCTCTACTGTTTGATGTCTTTTCAGGTCTGTTCTGACCATTCAACAAGGTCCCTTAGAAAGTTCCAGGATGAGAATCATACAGAAGAGACTTTCTACAGCCAGTCCTCTAAATATCTTGTGGTTCTGTAGGAAGACGTTCTGACCTCAAGACCTCATTAACGTCTGTAATTTCCCAGTGAAGATCTTTGGAGATTCTCTGGCCACCCGAGTAATCCTCCTCATGTTCTCCTTCAGGCAGAATCTCAACATCTCCAGTAGCTCCAGTGAACAGCATGATAATGCATCAAGCTTATGCAGGTTTTTTTTTAAAGCAGTCCACATGGACCCTTACTCCATTTCACACCTTCTAACTCACCTGTACCAGGTCCTGGGTGTTCAGTCTATCAGATTAATTCAGCTGGTACCACAAACCTGATGGACTCTCCATATTCATATAAAGTAAATGTTTTCTAGCACCTCAGTACAGAAGAGAGGCTTTTGTTGTGAAACTGCAGATGGAGTTGTTTTTTTCTTTGACCCTGCATGGTTTGCTGGGGGGCGTGTATTCTGTGAGTAAGTGGTACTGAAAGTGTGCGGGCTGGAATAAAGTTGGGGATTAACTCTGATTGTTTTTTATCGAGTAACATTGGTAGCGGATGGTTAGCAACTACAGAGTCCCGCCAACCTTTGGTGAAGTTGCGATCTGGACAAGAGTTTCGGAACTTGAAAAAAGTAAACAAGCGCTTGCCGTGGCTTTGGCGCTATCGGAAAGGGCTAGAGAAACGGCGATGGAAATACCGGTAGATGATTTGAATAAGGACACTGGCATGAACACTTTACTTGGGAAACTTGATGATTTGTTTCTTAAAGAAGAAAAAGACCGAACATATGAAGCATACTCGAGTTTTGACCGGATTATGAGAGACAGTAGTGTGTCCATGTCAGACTATATAATTGATTTTGAACAGTGGTACTCACGGGTGCGTAAATACAAGATGGAACTTCCCGATGCAGTATTAGCATTCAAGCTACTAGATAAAGCGTGCTTGGATTTGAAAGACCGAATTAACCAGGAGACAGTGTATGTAGCAGAGCAGAGGTGACAAAGGGGCAAGTTATGGTCTCAAAATGACCACTGCCTGGCACTAACCCTCTGGATAAGTATGGACGCAGATCAAAGTGTGCCGTTTGTCAAAGCACATTCCATTGGGCCAAGGACTGTCCACACAGAGGTGAGCAAGTCAAACTGACTGAAGATTATAAATCAAATGATGTAGAGGAATGTAACATTGCCTTATATGCAAAAGAGTCGCCTACTGAAGCAGAAATGTTTATGACAGAGTGTTTGGTTCAGCCATAATAGACACTGCATGCACACGAACTGTGTGTGGACAGGAATGGCTAGATAGCTGTGTCAGTCAGCTTAACAAAAATAAGATAAACAATCTAAGGAAGACAGAAACATTGAGGGTAGGAGGGTAAAAAGTTCGTGACCAGGGTGTGAGAAGTCTGTGAGAATTTTTTCTGCCCGGTTTCTGATCCTTGTTTTGTATAAGTCCTGGAGGGTGGGCAAAGGCGCACCGATGATTTTTGCCGCTCTATCCACCACTCTTTGCAATCTGCATCTGTCCTGTTTTGTGGCTGAACCGAACCACACTGTGATGGATGTGCACAGGACAGATTCAATAAAAGCTGGTGATCCACTGACAGATGGCGGGGGACACACTGAGCTGAGACAGTTTGAGGTGGAGGAGTTCTGGTATAATGGTGTTAAACACTGAGGTAAAATCCACAAAAAGGATTCTTACATAAGTCCGTGGGCTGTCCAGATGTTCTAAGATGTAGTACAATCCCATGTTGACTGCATCATCCACCGACCTGTTTGCCCGGTAGGCAAACTGCAGAGGGTCCAGCAGGGGGCCAGTGATGTTCTTCAGATGTGTCATAACCAGTCGTTCGAAGGATTTCATGACCACAGATGTTAAAGCAACGGGTCTGTAGTCATTAAGTCCTGTGATGGAGGGTTTCTTGGGGATTGGGATGATGGTGGAGTGTTTGAAGCAGGATGGGACTCGTTGAAGCAGCTCCAGTGACTCGTTGAAGATCTTTGTAAAAATAGGAGCCAGTTGGTCCACACAGGCTTTGAGACATGACGGTGAGACTCCATCTGGGCCTGGTGCCTTCCTGGTTTTTTGTCTTTGGAAGAGTCGTCTCACGTCCATCTCACCTATTTGTAATGCAGATTGTGTATCCATGGGGGAATGTGTGGTGATAGCTGATGGTGTGATATGGTCTGTTGATGTGCAGGGGTGGAGGGTGGGTGTGAATGTGTCCTTCTTGAACCTACAATAGAAAACATTAAGGTCATCAGCCAGGTCTTTGTTTGCCTCAATGGAGTTGGGTGATCTCCTGTAGTTGGTTATCTCTTGCAGGCCTCTCCATACTGATGTAGAGTAGTTGGCTGAAAACCTGTTTTTCAGCTTTTGAGTGTAGCTGTTTTTGGCGACTCTGATCTCTTTGTTCAGCATGTTTCTGGCCTGTGTGTACTGGGATCTGTCCCCACTTCTGTAGGCATCCTCCTTTGCTTGACAAAGTTTTCTTAATTTGGCTGTAAACCATGGTTTGTCGTTGTTGTATTTACAGAAGGTTTTGGTGGGCACACAAACGTCCTCGTAAAAGCTAATGTACAATGTCACAGTGTCAGTACAGTCCAATCAGTACAGTCAAAACAGTCCTTCAGTTCCTGCTTTGCCTCGCTGGTCCACTTCTTCACAGTTTTAACCACAGGCTTAGCTGATTTTAGTTTCTGCCTGTGTGTCAGAACAAGATGAACCAAGCAGTGATCAGAATGTCCCAGAGCTGCATGGGGCACAGAGCGGTACGCATCTTTAATTACAGTATAGCAGTGGTCCAATGTGTTATTGCCCCTGGTGGGACAATTGATGTGTTGTCTGTATTTTGGAAGTTCGTGGTTCAGTTTTGCCCTGTTAAAGTCCCCAAGTATGATAAAAAGTGAATCCGCATATTTCTGCTCCAGACAGATTATCTGGTCAGCCAGGCTTTTCTGTGCAGCATCCACATTAGCCTGAGGTGGAATGTAAACACCGACCAAGATAAAGGAGGAGAACTTCCGCGGTGAATAAAACGGCTTGCAGTTAATAAACAATGTTTCTAAATCCAGGCTGCAGTGTTTGTTTAATACTGTGACATCTGTGCACCAGTTTTCATTGATGTAAAAACATATTCCACCGCCTTTAGTTTTACTTGAGAGTCCCGTTACGCGATCCGCTCGGTGTAGACGAAAGCCCGGCAGAAGTAATCCACTGTCAGGAACGGATTCGCTGAGCCAAGTTTCAGTAAAACAAAGTGCAGCGGAATGTGCAAAGTCTCTTTTAATTTTGTTCAGGAGAAGCAGCTCATCCATTTTGTTGTTTAGAGAGCGGAGGTTCGCCAAGTGAATCAATGGAAGCACAGTTCGAAATCCTCGCTGTCTAAGTTTCACTAGCGCACCGGCGCGCTTTCCCCGTCTGCGTCTCCTCCATGCCGCGCAAAGAGCCGCTGCTCCACAAACAAAAATGTCCATAAAACTATCCGAGTTTGTAAAAATTGGCGAGAAACTGTTAGCGGTAAGCTGCCCGATGTTAAGCAGCTCTTCCCTGGTGTATGTTATTGGGTGTGCATGACAAAACACACATAAAATAAACAAAAACATTCTGACCACAAAGAAGTCCTGTGAAATAGTGAAACACTTTGTCCATGTCTGGATAAGTGTGCATGGTCCACCCCAGAGACTATTTAGTGACAATGGGGGAGAATTCAACAATGATGAGGTGAGAGAAATGGCAGAAAACTTCAACATAGAAATAAAGACAACAGCTGCTTACAGTCCATGGAGCAATGGACTTACGGAACGACACAACCAAACACTTACTGAGATCTTACTGAAAGTGAAAACAAGTAACGGTTGTGACTGGGACACAGCATTGGACTGGGCTCTTATGGCAAAGAACACCATGCAGAATGTTCATGGCTACAGTCCTCATCAGTTAGTGTTTGGACAGAATCCCAATCTGCCCTCTGTGCTAACCGACAAGCTTCCAGCTTTAGAAGGCACCACAAAAAGTGAATGGGTGGCTAAACACATTTCTGCTTTACATGCATCAAGAAAGGCTTTTACAGAAGCAGAATGTTCAGAAAGAATATGGAGAGCACTGCGGAAACAAATACGTCAAACAGATGAGAAATATGAGATGGGTGACAAAGTGTATTACAAGAGAGTGGATTGTCCAGAGTGGAATGGACCAGGAGTTGTAATTGGTCAAGATGTTGCAGTGGTGTTTGTCAGACATGGGGGAACCTGTATTAGAGTACACCACCTCAGATTGAGAAAAGTGAATGCAGAAAATGAGGATCAATGTGTCATAAAGGATGATGCAGAAAGCGACACAAACATTCTGCAAACACAAATAGCAGGATCTGTGAAGAACAACATGGAGGGCACAGAAACTGTAGCTGAGGCGCAGCAGAGTTTGAGGCGAAGTGAGTACACGGGAGCAACCACTGAGGTACAGCAGGAAGCAGCACAGCACACAAATGACAACATAGATACATGCAGTGGTACAGAGCAGATAACTGATGTTCGACTTATAACAGGACAAGTTCTGAAATACAGAGATAGAGTTAGTGGAGTTTTACAAAGCAAAAGTCTTAGGACGGGCAGGCAAAGCAACAGGTAAATACAATAACTGGTACAATCTGCTGTTTCTAGAACCAAGTGATGTGGCAGGCAGCATGGGTTCAGTTGACATGTCTAATGTAGAGAGCCTACAGATAGAACCTGCTGTAATTGATGTTAATGACACAGACATAAGTGAGGATGTATGGGTAACAAAAGATCTATCATTTGACCTCGCCAAACAAGAAGAGATCAAGAATTGGAGAGATAACAATGTGTTTGAGGAGGTTAGAGATGAGGGACAAAAATACATACAGTGTATCACAAAAGTGAGTACACCCCTCACATTTCTGCAAATATTTCATTATATCTTTTCATGGGACAACACTATAGACATGAAACTTGGATATAACTTAGAGTAGTCAGTGTACAACTTGTATAGCAGTGTAGATTTACTGTCTTCTGAAAATAACTCAACACACAGCCATTAATGTCTAAATGGCTGGCAACATAAGTGAGTACACCCCACAGTGAACATGTCCAAATTGTGCCCAAATGTGTCGTTGTCCCTCCCTGGTATCATGTGTCAAGGTCCCAGGTGTAAATGGGGAGCAGGGCTGTTAAATTTGATGTTTTGGGTACAATTCTCTCATACTGGTCACTGGATATTCAACATGGCACCTCATGGCAAAGAACTCTCTGAGGATGTGAGAAATAGAATTGTTGCTCTCCACAAAGATGGCCTGGGCTATAAGAAGATTGCTAACACCCTGAAACTGAGCTACTGCATGGTGGCCAAGGTCATACAGCAGTTTTCCAGGACAGGTTCCACTCGGAAAAGGCTTCGCCAGGGTCGACCAAAGAAGTTGAGTCCACGTGTTCGGCGTCATATCCAGAGGTTGGCTTTAAAAAATAGACACATGAGTGCTGCCAGCATTGCTGCAGAGGTTGAAGACGTGGGAGGTCAGCCTGTCAGTGCTCAGACCATACGCCGCACACTGCATCAACTCGGTCTGCATGGTCGTCATCCCAGAAGGAAGCTGATGCACAAGAAAGCCCGCAAACAGTTTGCTGAAGACAAGCAGTCCAAGAACATGGATTACTGGAATGCCCTGTGGTCTGACGAGACCAAGATAAATTTGTTTGGCTCAGTTGGTGTCCAGCATGTGTGGCGGTGCCCTGGTGAGAAGTACCAAGACAACTGTATCTTGCCTACAGTCAAGCATGGTGGTGGTAGCATCATGGTCTTGGGCTGCATGAGTGTTGCTGGCACTGGGGAGCTGCAGTTCATTGAGGGAAACATGAATTCCAACATGTACTGTGACATTCTGAAACAGAGCATGATCCCCTCCCTTCGAAAACTGGGCCTCATGGCAGTTTTCCAACAGGATAACGACCCCAAACACAACCTCCAAGATGACAACTGCCTTGCTGAGGAAGCTGAAGGTAAAGGTGATGGACTAAACCCAATTGAGCACCTGTGGCGCATCCTCAAGTGGAAGGTGGAGGAGTTCAAGGTGTCTAACATCCACCAGCTCCGTGATGTCATCATGGAGAAGTGGAAGAGGATTCCAGTAGCAACCTGTGCAGCTCTGGTGAATTCCATGCCCAGGAGGGTTAAGGCAGTGCTGGATAATAATGGTGGTCACACAAAATATTGACACTTTGGGCACAATTTGGACATGTTCACTGTGGGGTGTACTCACTTATGTTGCCAGCCATTTAGACATTATTGGCTGTGTGTTGAGTTATTTTCAGAAGACAGTAAATCTACACTGCTATACAAGTTGTACACTGACTACTCTAAGTTATATCCAAGTTTTATTTCTATAGTGTTGTCCCATGAAAAGATATAATAAAATATTTGCAGAAATGTGAGGGGTGTACTCACTTTTGTGATACACTGTATCTACCAGATGGGTGTGCACCCTCAAGGAGACACAAACTGGTCTAGTTCCAAAAGCACAGTTAGTGGCTAGAGGTTTTGAAGAGTTAGAAATGTCAGAGCTTCAAAAGGATTCACCCACATGTGCTTCAGAGTCACTTCGATTACTCTTGGCAGTTATTTGTCAAAGACTGTGGTCACTTCATTCCATGGACATAAAATCTGCCTTTCTACAGGGAATACAGCTGTCACGTGACATTTACATCAAGCCTCCCCCTAAAACTGACTGTAAAGGGACAATATGGAAGCTAAAAAAGTGTGTGTATGGTCTAGCAGATGCCTCATTCTACTGGTACAATAGAGTGAAGGAAATAGTGCTAAGAGCAGAAGGTAAAATTTCTAAAGTTGACCCAGCTGTTTTTTATTGGGTAGACAAAGACTGCACCATAACTGGGGTACTTGCCAGACGGTTTATGAAGCAAACAGAATAGTGTGCAAACTTAAATCCAAGAAGGTGGTTCTGAACTTCCAACACTTGGGCAGAGACAGTGCTCTTAAAATGATCGTGTTCAGTGATGCCTCATTTGGAAATCTTTCAGATGGAGGCACTCAAGGAGGACACTTGATTGTTTTGATGGGAGAAAATGGAAAGTTCTCACCTCTTTCTTGGCAGTCTAAGAGAGTCAAGAGAATTGTACGAAGCACACTTGTTGGTGAAACTTGATGGAATTGATAACGCTATTTTTCTAGCTACACTGTTCTCTGAACTCACTACTGGTGATGCTGAACATGCTCCACTAGTAATCTGTGTCACAGATAGTTATTCTCTTGTTGATGCACTGAAGTCCACAAAGTCAGTCTCGGAGAAGAGACTCTGTCTTGAGATAAGCAGCATCAAAGAACTTTTACAAACACAGAAGATAGAGCGTGTGCTATGGTATGGCACAAAAGAGCAACTTGCAGACTGCCTAACCAAAAAGGGGGCATCAGCTAACAATTTACTTAAGGCATTGAGTGTAGGGCAATGGAAACTTGATTAAAAGGAAGGAATGAAAATGTTCTGTATTTGAAATATGCTCTAAAGAAATTTAAACTACATAACTATTCAAATACAATGTTATTTTTTATATGCAGTATATCTTGATGTTTAAAAGGTTTAACTGTGTTTAACTGGAATATTGGTTGTAATTGTCACGTGGGAGAGAAAGGACTCAAACGCGGAGTTAAAGTAAATAAAAGTTTATTTATTAACAGAAAAACAAAGAACATCACACACATAACAGAACTCAAAAACAAACATAAGGAAACCCCGATGGACTTTAGCTGGGGAATGCAGGCAGCAACAAAAAAGAAAAGAAGAAAACTAAAAGACGCTGGGCGCGAACCCCGGCCGCTCGGGTGAGAGCCGGGCGCGTAACCAGCGCGCTGCTGCAGCGGGGGAAAGCAGATGACTAACTGCGCTTAAGGCGCTACAATTATTTTTTGCTACAAAGCCTCGAAATCGCCTCAGGCGCAGTTCGAGGTAACAGACGGCTCCGTTATCAGCCGCAGCTAGAGCCAATCTGTTAAAGCCCACGGAGAGGGTGCAGATTCGAACCGGGTGAGCTGGCAGTACGGCCACGCGCTTGGCGGTGTCGCCACCTAGCGGTTGCAGAATCCCAGACTAAATGTTTTGAGCTACAAAGCCCCGAAATCGCCTCAGGCGCAGTTCGAGGTAACAGACGGCTCCGTTATCAGCCGCAGCTAGAGCCGATCTGTTAAAGCATACAAAAAGGTTGCGGATTCGAACCGGGGGAGCTTGCAGTACAGCCGCGCACTTAGCGGTGTCGCCACCCAGCGGTTTCAGAATCCCAGAATAATTGTTTAAAGCTACAAAAACCCCGAAATCGCCTCTGGCGAAGTTCGGGGGAAACAGAGGGCTCCCTCATCAGCCGCAGCTAGAGCCACTCTGTTATGAAAACTGAGTAAAGGGAACCGGTTAACAAAACCGTTACACTAGCTCCTAGTGCGGATTCGAACCGGGGGTGCTGGCAGACCAACCGAGTGTCTTACCGAGTCGCCACCCACCGGTTGACGAATACCACAGCTAGAATAGCTAGGAACACATTAGCGGGGAGAGGACCAGCGCCGTGTCACGGGGCTGGCTTCACCCGCTAATGCTAAATGCTAACGGGTAAAATAAAAAACAGTACGAGGACTGCACGACATCGCACCACGCTACTTCTAAGAAGGTAAAAGAAAAGCTAATTACCTCAACCTTGCAGTCTACACACCCTGATGGCCTAATGCCACCGGGGGTACCTCTAAAACTACAAAAGAAGCGTGGGGGAGCCGTCAGCAGTCCCCACGGACACCGCAGTGCCCAAAACAAAAGGAGCAAACAAGACAAAAGGTGCGACACCTGCAGCCAGGCGGCGTGCCCTTAAATAAGGGAGCCGCAGCTGCAGGTCGTTAACCCTAACGAGCTGGCCTCTTATTAAAGGCCTAGCTCAGTACTGCTCTGTAAGGCCTGTGACGTCGGGGAAGAATGGTAAGTCCCACAAACGCCACAGAACCATTACAGTAATTAGTTTTTTTGTTTTGTTTTTTTTGTTTGATAAGTTCCATATTCATATAAAGTAAATGTTTTCTAGCACCTCAGTACAGAAGAGAGGCTTTTGTTGTGAAACTGCAGATGGAGTTGTTTTTTTCTTTGACCCTGCATGGTTTGCTGGGGGGCATGTATTCTGTGAGTAAGTGGTACTGAAAGTGTGTGGGCTGGAATAAAGTTGGGGATTAACTTTGATTGTCTTTTATCGAGTAACACTCTCCAGTCTCATTACTTCAGTACTGATGTATAGAAGGAGGAGATGAAGGTCTATTAGCACTTCAGAGTGGGTTTGAGAGTGTAGATCTTGTACAGGAAGTGATGTCATGCACACAGTTATACAGAAAGCATGTTTACAGGTTTTGGCAGTAAGAAGCTGAACAAAGCGTCACCATGTAGAATCCCAGTGTGAAGAGTAGATGGTGTTTATCTTTACTGCTATTCATCTTCTTTTCATAATTCAATGTGTGAATCTGAAGCTGTAGAAGAGATCAGACATGATCAGATGTTACAGTCAACTATCAGACTCAACACAATCATAACCAGTATAAACACCAGCACACACACACACACACACACACACACACATGATTCATTGTTCACTAAAGAACTCTGATACAGATGAAGTTCTGCTAATGAGCAGTTCTGATTCCACAATAAGAGAGACATACCACTGCATGTATGTGTAATGTGTGCATGTGTGTATTGTGTGCATGTGTGTGTCTGTAATGTGTGCATGTGTGTGTGTGTAATGTGTGCATGTGTGTGTAATGTGTGCATGTGTGTATTGTGTGCATGTGTGTGCATGTGTGTGTGTGTAATGTGTGCATGTGTGTGTATTGTGTGCATGTGTGTATTGTGTGCATGTGTGTGTAATGTGTGCATGTGTGTGTATTGTGTGCATGTGTGTGTATTGTGTGCATGTTTGTGTAATGTGTGCATGTGTGTGTGATGTGTACATGAGTGTGTAATGTGTGCATGTGTGTGTGATGTGTACATGAGTGTGTAGTGTGTGCATGTGTGTGTAGTAGTAGTAGTAGTAGTACTTTATTGTCACTATAAATTGCAGCATGTACAATTACAGCGAAATTAGCCATCAACCTGTCCAGAACATTCAATGACAAGGGAGAGACAGGACAGGAAGACAGGATAAGAAAACAAGAAAATAATGAACACATAGGGAAAGTAGGAGATAAAAAAAACCAGCAACCAGATTGTGTTTCCTTAAGGAGCACACTATGGTAACAAAACAAAAAAAAACCCTTACAGCACACAAGCACATATAAACATAACATAACATAATCACACAACCAGCCACGGGTTAGGGATATGGGGATGTGAAAAAGTAACCACTACGGTAGGCAGCCATCCTGCGATTCGCAGCCATACCAACGCGCGCTACGGACCCGTCCTACCATAGTGGTGGAATAAAGCTGAGAGTGGAGACGTTGGTTTGGGTTAGGAAAGTTCTGTCAGTCCACCATTCCTGCAGCAAGAAAAAGTCTGTACAAAGTTCGCGGTAACATGGCTGTTTACAGCTCTTACTGCCCAGAATGAAAAACAGTCAGTGAAGCGGGGGTAGGTACGTCGCAGCAGATCCTCTGGAGGAATTTACTTATCAGCGAGTCCGTTGCTGATAACAAAGGAACCAAGAGCAGAAATGACTTGTTGTTTTGTCTGAGCACTAATAAAAATTTAACACAAACTCTCAGAATGAATGCGTCTCTGGTTCATCTCATTTCGCAAAACCGTTAGTTTCTCCAAGATGGAATCCATATTGCGATTAATATTCACAGTCGCAAATTGGGCAGTTTCTGGGGACCTTTGACAACTGACCCAACTCTTTTAATTTCCCGATACAGCAGGGCAAAGCCTAGTCCAATCAGCAAAAACCCCACAATCAAAATTCCGAATAGGTAAACATCCTCTACGTCCTCCAACGAAAGAGGTGCCAGGTACACAACCCTCCACTTCTCCCACAAGTCCATCGCGTATCCTGCCATCTGCGTTCCGTCGGGGCATGTGGGTTCCCCCAAACCCGAACTTCTCGATGAGAAGATGGTGTCAATAGCATTTAGAGACCATTTAACCAATTCCATAATTTGTTCTTTGAGGAGCTGTGCTAAGAAAATCTCTGTAGAGTAGAGTAGACGAGACAATACGATACAGGAGAAGCCAAGCAGGAAATATAAGGGAGGAGGAGGGAAAAGTGCGTTCGTCTTCCACGAGAGCGAAATAGGATGTAATGTGTGCATGAGTGTGTGTCTCAGTGTGTCTGTGTATAAATCAACAGTAACTCACTATAGTTCCTTTAGGTTACATTGTGGATCCTCCTGTAGATCTTTGAGCAGTTTTACTCCTGATTCTCCTGGATGATTGTAGCTCAGATACAGTTCACTCAGACGTGATGATGGATTTGATTTCAGAGCTGAAGCCAGAGCAGTAAAACCTTCATCTGTAATACTGCATCTCCTCAACCTGCAGAAGAAAATCATTTAATAAAAATCATACATCATCTTCTCCCACCTCCTCCTCCATCTCCATTCAGATCCACAATCAGACAACATCACTGAGAAATCTTCAACATGTAAAACTATTCTATTATATTAATGATAAATTGTTTTATCTTGTGTGGGGAAAATGAGTAAAATATCAAACTCTAACACACATCAATAACAGTTTTTGTATGAATGATCTTCTGTATCTACAGTGTGAAAGTGAAGATCTTACTCCAGTATCTCCAGTTTACAGTGTGGATTCTCCAGTCCAGCAGATAGCAGCTTCACTCCTGAATCCTTCAGGTCATTGTTATCCAGGTACAGATGTTTCAGACTGGAGGAGTTTAAACTGAGAACTGAGGACAACACTTCACAACTTTCCTCTGTTAGGTCACAACCCCACAACCTGGAGAGAAATAATCAGATCAATCAGAGAAATGAAAGACGTCACCCTGCAGCAGTAGGTGGAATCCAAGTAGCAGATGTAATAATATTACCCAGAATGCATTACAGATGAAAGTAAAAGAAGTTGAATTGATGATGCTGAATCAGTAATCATTCCAGCATGAGTGTAAAATGTGATTTCAGACTTACAGTGGATTCCACATTTTCAGAGTTTAAATGAGGAGTATTCAGTAGATCTTTGTTAGCTAGTAGATAATTTAGCAACAATCACACTACGACATCTACACATTCAAAACCAAAAACCCTCCCAAACACCAACCAATGAAACCTGGGATTTCAGTTCTAGTTTAATCAATGGTGCTTAACTAATTAATCATGAGAGGAGAGAGGAGGAATCAGATTATCTGCTGTTTTTGTAGTTTTTTTTGTTTGTTTGTTTACGGTCTTAGCTTAGCTTGTTAACAGAGAACTGAACAAATGAGGTAAATCACCACAACACTCCTAATGTGTGGTACGGTGGTGCAGCTAGTACTGCATCATTTGTAGTTATTGTTAGGTGTCGCAAAACCACCCGAGACTAAGGGGAACCCAAAAGGCAGATGCACAAAGAGGCCCAAAACCAGAAGTAGTAAACAAAAACCTTTATTAGAACAATAACGAAACAAAGAAAAAAAAATAACCAAAACAGACGACTGAGAACACAGGGGAAGCGGCAGGAGCGGTACTGGCGGTGCAGAGGATCTGCGAGGTGGACAGGAGAACAGCAAGCCAAGAGCGGAGAACCAGGGCGCCAGGAACGAATGAGCCAAGCCCAGGAGATGACTGGAACGCTGGGAGGGCAGGAGTGGTGGAACCAGGATACGAAGAGCGAAGGAATCAAGTCCGGGAGGCGGCAGGAACGCTGGGAAACCAGGAGCGGTGGAACCAGGATACGAAGAGCGAAGGAATCAAGTCCGGGAGGCGGCGAAACCACGGGTTTGAGCTGGGAGACATGGAAGGTGGGGTGGATGCGCATGTGGCGTGGGAGTTTTAATCGTACTGACGTAGGATTTATGATCTTCTCAATGATGTAGGGGCCGATGTAGCGGGGGGAAAGTTTCTTCGATTCGGAACGCAGGGGGATGTGAGCGGTAGACAGCCATACTGCTTGACCAGGAGCGTAGGAGGGGCCCGGTCTTCGATGGCGGTCAGCTGACTGCTGGTTGACGTCTCGAGTGCGGAGGAGGGAGGTCCTGGTGGTGTTCCACAGTCTTCGGCACCTGCGAAGGTGGTGCCCAACGGAGGGAACTGCCACATCAGCCTCTTGCTCGGGGAATAGAGGTGGTTGGTAGCCTAGGGAGGCCTCGAAGGGGGATAGACCTGTGGCGGAAGACACCAAGGAATTGTGGGCATATTCAACCCAGGCAAGGTGGGAGCTCCAGCTTTTGGGATTGCGAGCAGCCATACAACGCAAGGCAGATTCCAGGCCCTGATTAGTCCTTTCTGCCTGACCATTGGACTGCGGATGGAAGCCGGACGAGAGACTGATGGTCGCGCCCAACGCCTTGCAGAAGGCCCTCCACACCTGAAAGATAAATTGGGGCCCTCGGTCCGACACGATGTCCATCGGAATCCCGTGCACGCGGAACACTAAATTAACCAGGAGCTCGGCCGTTTGGAAGGCTGTGGGAAGCTTAGGCAGAGCCGCAAAATGCACGGCCTTGGAGAACCGGTCTACCGTGGTTAGGATTACTGTGTTCCCGTTGGATTCTGGTAGACCAGTGACGAAATCTAGGGCGATGTGAGACCATGGGCGACTCGGGATCGGGAGAGGCTGTAATAATCCCGCAGGGGACTGATGAGAGGCTTTGTTGCGTGCACAGGTGGTGCAGGCGGCCACGAACTCCTTGACGTCCCTTTCCATGGATGGCCACCAAAACTGTCTTTTCACGAGGGATAAGGTACGACCAGTTCCAGGATGGCAGGCGACGCGGGACTCATGGGCCTGGGGTCTGGGTCCTGGGCCTCGGTGACGATGCGATGAACGTCCCAAGTGAGTAACCCAACAACTCGACTGGGCGGGAGGATGGTTTCAGGACAGGTGACGCTTTCTTCAGAGGCGAACTGGCGAGAGAGGGCGTCCGGTTTGACGTTCCGTGACCCGGGGTGGTAGGTCATCGTGAAGTCGAACCGGGCGAAGAAAAGTGCCCACCTTGCCTGTCTGGAGTTCAGCCTCTTTGCCGTCTGGACGTAAAACTAATTTTTGTGATCCGTCCAGATGACAAAGGGCTGAACGGCCCCCTCCAGCCAGTGCCTCCACTCCTCCAAGGCCAGTTTCACCGCCAGCAGCTCACGGTCACCGACGTCATAATTGGCCTCAGCTGGAGAAAGGCAACGGGAGAAGAAGGCACAAGGGTGCAAACAGTTATCGGGCCCCGCCCGCTGTGAGAGCACTGCCCCTACCCAAGTATCAGAGGCGTCCACCTCCACAACAAACTGCTTGTCGGGGTCAGGTTGGGTGAGGATAGGGGCGGAAGTGAATAAGGCCTTGAGCCGGAGGAAGGCTTCCTCGGCCTCCAGGGGCCAGGTAAAAAGAACCTTGGTAGAGGTAAGGCGAGTGAGGGGTGTTGCGACTTGGCTGTAGTTTCGAATGAAGCGCCGATAGAAATTTGCAAAACCTAGGAATCGTTGGAGCTCCTTCCGTGAGGTATGGGTAGGCCACTCCGTCACCGCACGGACCTTGTGGGGGTCGGCCCTGACCCGGCCGCTCTCGATAATGACCCCGAGGAACTCCACTGAGCCAACATGGAACTCGCACTTCTCAGCTTTTACGAACAACCTGTTCTCTAAGAGCCGTGAGAGTACTTGGTGGACATGTGTTGCTCCTGGGATCTGGAAAAGATCAAGATATCATCTAGGTAAACGAACACAAACCGATTGAGGAAGTCCCTGAGCACGTCGTTCACCAGCGCTTGGAAAACTCCGGGAGCGTTACAAAGCCCAAACGGCATCACCAGGTACTCGAAGTGGCCCAGTGGGGTGTTGAACGCCGTCTTCCACTCGTCGCCCTCCCGGATCCGCACCAGATGATATGCGTTGCGCAGGTCCAACTTGGTGAATACCGTGGCTCCCTGCAGAGGTTCAAAAGCTGAAGAGATTAATGGCAGGGGGTAACGGTTCTTAACAGTGATTTGGTTGAGACCCCTATAATCAATGCACGGCCGCACGGTCTTGTCCTTTTTCTCCACAAAAAAGAACCCCGCACCCAAGGGAGAGGACGATGGGCGGATGATCCCGGCGGCGAGGGACTCGGAAATATAGCTCTCCATGGCGTTCCTCTCGGCACGAGAGAGGTTATAAAGCCGACTGGTAGGCAGTGGGGCGCCCGGCAGCAGATCGATGGCGCAGTCATAAGGTCGGTGAGGGGGTAGGGACTGGGCCCGGTCCTTGCGAAAAACCTCACGGAGGAAATGATACTCCCGGGGCACGTTGGACAGGTCAACGGATACTGCAGAAGGGGTGGTGCTAGCCCTGTCCCCAGCCTGTGGAATGGCAGAGACCAGACAATTGGCATGGCAGAAGTCACTCAACGCCACCACTCGCCCAAGAGCCCAGTCGATGTGGGGGTTGTGGTGCGCCAACCAGGGGTAGCCCAGGACTACGGGGGTCTGTGGGGCCTTGATCACGGCGAAGGTGAGGGTCTCCCGGTGGTTTCCTGAGAGGATCAGGGTCAGAGGTGTAGTACGGTGGGTAACCCGGGCAATGATCCGTCCATCCAGGGCGCGTGCAGTGATAGGAGGATCAAGGGTTTTCAGGGTGCACCCCACCTGGGCGACCAGCCCCTCGTCCACCAGGTTGTCCTCGGCACCCGAGTCTACTAAGGCCTGGAGAGGGACCGAGCAACCACGCCAACAGAGGGTGGCCTGTATGCGGAGGTGGAGTTGCCTGGGAAGTTGGAGTTGCCTGGGAAGTGGGGATTGCTGAGAGTCGCCCGCCAGTACCCCCACAGCTACTGACGGGCCCCCTCTTTTGGCCGGGCAGGGCACGCCCGCAGAATATGGCCCGCCTGACCGCAATAGAGACATTGCCCGGCCCTGAAGCGATTAGCCCGCTCCTCAGGGGTTAGCCGGGCATGCCCCAGCTGCATGGGTTCGGGCTGTGGTATAAGGGGCGAAGGGGTTGAAACAGAGCCACCAGGGGGCTCCGAGGGACCCGGCAAGACCATGGGGGAAGGAGGCGCAGGACCCGGTCTAGCTGCCCTTTCACGGCGCCGGCTACGGAGGCGGTTGTCCAGGCGGATGGCCAGGGCAACCAGGGAGTGAAGGTCTGGACTATCCTCCCTAACCGCCAACTAATCCCTCAGGGAGTCGATGAGGCCTCGCTGGAAAGCCTCCCGAAGGGCCTCCTCGTTCCACCCGTAGTCGGCGGCCAAAGTCCAAAATTCAATGGAATACTAAGCAACGGACCAGGAGCCCTGACGCAGGGAAAACAGTCGAGCAGAGGCGCTCCCCGAATGATCCGGTAGGTCGAACACTGTTCTGAACCGGGCAAGGAAGTCAGAAAACAAGCCCTCTCGAGGGTCCGCCTGTGACTGCACCGCCTCTGCCCAGGTAAGGGCTCTGCCCCTCAGGTGACCAATGACAAAGGCCACCTTACTAGTCTCAGTGGCGAATGTAGTGGGGCGCTGACGGAAAATGGACTGACACTGAAACAGAAAACCTCGGCACCTCTCCAGGTCTCCATAAAAGGGCTCGGGATTAGGAATGGCCGTTTCCACGGGGGCCCCTGGAACCACGGGATCCGTCGGAGGCACGGGCGGTACTACAAGAACCTGAGGGACAGCAGAAGGAAGAGGGTTAGGAGGTCCCAAACGAGCTACCTGTTGGGTCAGGTCCGCGAGCTGCTGGCTGAGTGTCTCCAGCATCTGATTGTGACGACTCAGGACCATCCCCACGGTAAGGTCCTCACCCGTTTGTGCATCTGTGGGTTCCATGTGGCCAGATTGTACTGTTAGGTGTCGCAAAACCACCCGAGACTAAGGGGAACCCAAAAGGCAGATGCACAAAGAGGCCCAAAACCAGAAGTAGTAAACAAAAACCTTTATTAAAACAATAACGGAACAAAGAAAAATAAATAACCAAAACAGATGACTGAGAACACAGGGGAAGCGGCAGGAGCGGTACTGGCGGTGCAGGGGATCTGCGAGGTGGACAGGAGAACAGGAAGCCAAGAGCGGAGAACCAGGGCGCCAGGAACGAAAGAGCCAAGCCCAGGAGATGACTGGAACGCTGGGAGGGCAGGAGTGGTGGAACCAGGATACGAAGAGCGAAGGAATCAAGTCCGGGAGGCGGCAGGAACGCTGGGAAACCAGGAGCGGTGGAACCAGGATACGAAGAGCGAAGGAATCAAGTTCGGGAGGCGGCAGGAACGCTGGGAAACCGGGAGCGGTGGAACCAGGAACAAAGGAACCAGGAACAAAGGAACCAAAATCGTGTTGGCAAGCAGACAATCTGGCGAAGAGCAGAGGAAAAGCCGGCGTTTATATGCGGAGGTTGATGAGGTGGTAAACGAGGCACAGGTGAGTAGAGTCCGCCCTCCAACGATCCATTGGCTGGCTTCCGCAGCGAACTCCGGGAACAGTACCGCTCCAAGCCGCTAGGGGGAGAAGGCAGCCAAACAGGAAAAACAAACGCAAACACTAACAAGAACAAAAACCGACCGGACTAATGAGGAAATAAATGAATGCGGAGGAAAACAAAACGCCAAACAGATAAAAACAAACCACCGGGGAAAACGAAAGTATAAAGGTAAGAGCTGAGCGAATCCTAACAGTTATTGTGATGTGAACACTGAGTTTTGATGTAAACACGTTTTTAATTATGGCTGAACAATTCATTAAGGGTGGATATCAAATAATAATGTTTAATTTGTATGTTAATTTTAACTGTAACACTTTTAAACATCTACAATTAACAAATAATAAAATAAATATATAAACTTGACAGCCTCCATATTTTTTATCTTCCCACACAAACTACATGAACACGATCGATTCAGGTAACCGAGTTTGATCTCAGTGAAACCTTCTGCCCGAAGTGCATTTAAAAGCAGCATCTGTCCAGGGTGTGTTTCCAACTTGTGCCTTTTTTTCCCCCACTACACCCCCGACCAGGATGAACTGGTTAGTGTTTGTTTGTTTATTAGGATTTTTAACATCATGTTTTACACACTTTGGTTACATTCATGACAGGAACGGTAGTTCTGGTGAATGTTTGAATACACTGATGAAGATAAACTGGTTACACAAGATTCTTTAGTTCACAAGTTCAATGTCAAACACAGTCATGGACAATTTAGTGTCTCCACTTTACCTCCCTTCCATGTTTTTGGTCTGTCAAAGGAAACCGAAGCTTTCAGAGGAAACCCATGCAGACACAGGGAGAACATGCAAACTCCACACAGGAAAAAACCTACACCGCCCCAACCCACCCAAATGGTTAATGTAACTGAGTCAATGAGTCAGGATGTATAAAACTTTGTGTTCATGAAGAACCTGATTTAGTTCCTCAAATTAATTTCAGAACATTAAACTGCCAGCTGTTCAGAGTTAAAATGCTAGGTCAGAGCTAAGTTGCTAAATGAACCCGAGAACTGATGATTTCTGGTTAAAATCTCTCAGTCTCAGGATCCTGAACCAGCAGTAGAAGTTTTCTGGTGCTTACGTTGCTGTGGAATTGATCACAGATGAATATAAACAGGTTACTAACTTGTAGCTAAAGAACGTTGCTGTCGCATCTGTAAGTGTCGCCAAATAAAAAGCTAATCCTCACAAAGTAATTATATTCCTGTATAGAAAAACACTGAGAAGATAAAAATAGCAGCTATGAGTTCTTTTAAAGCTGAATCACATTTTTCTTCATCCATGATAAATTCCTACAGCAGGTTCAGCACCAGAAACTCAGGTGCTGCTAGTTTAGGATCTAATCTCAGGTAAGTTAGTGAGCTACAGTAAAGAAACAATCAGGATAGGATGTGATGATGTATGAAGACTGCAAAGAGTCCCAAACAAACCATCTACCAAGGTTCAGCTTTTAATAAAATGATGTTTCAAAGTGAAACAGATCTTCTGTATGTACAGTGTGAAAGTGAAGATCTTACTCCAGTATCTCCAGTTTACAGTGTGGATTCTCCAGTCCAGCAGAGAGCAGCTTCACTCCTGAATCCTTCAGTTCATTGTTATTCAGGTTTAGATGTTTCAGACTGGAGGAGTTTAAACTGAGAACTGAAGACAGAACTTCACAACTTTTCTCTGTTACATCACAATCCCACAACCTGGAGAGAAATAATAGATCAGTATTTTCTCTTTATTAATTACAAACACAAAATTGCAGTTTCAGCTCTGAATAATGTTTAAAATGCTCACTCTATACTGTAGAGTCTAATATGGAGAAACACTTTACATTGTTTTATTTATTTATTTATTTATCAATCATTCATTTACTTAATAATACTGAATCTTCCCACTGTTCACTGTATTTCTCACAACCAACATAAGTAACATAATATAATAAAAAAAAAAGCCTGTTTACACTAACTGTGGCTCTGTGTTTGTGCACAAAATCATTTTACTCCTGAAAAGAAAAGAAAGTAAAAGAAACAATCCTGCTAGGATGTGATGAGGTATGATGACTCTGAAGAGTTCTAAACAACGTCCTCTAAATTCATTTTCTTGTTTAAATGATGCTTTTAATTAGAACAGATCTTCTGTAACTACAGTGTGAAAGTGAAGATCTTACTCCAGTATCTCCAGTTTACAGTGTGGATTCTCCAGTCCAGCAGAGAGCAGCTTCACTCCTGAATCCTTCAGTTTATTGTTACTCAGGTTCAGATGTTTCAGACTGGAGGAGTTTAAACTGAGCACTGAGGACAGAACTTCACAACTTTTCTCTGTTAGATCACACCACACCAACCTGGAGAGAAATAATCAGATCAGACTACATTGCAGATAAAAGTGAAAACAGTTGAATTCATGAATCAACCAATAGCAGGACTGCTCTACTGTACTGATTTACAAAGGGGTGGAGCTTCACATTTCTACACAGTCTAAAATAGTGGAAGCGCTAAATATAGCCGTGTAGTGACTGAGAATTAGACAATGTTACCCACTGATTATAAATGACAACTTGATCTTCATCTCCATTGTAAAACATAAATGAGAGTGACTGTGTGTGTGTGTGTGTGTATGTGTCAAAAGTGTATGTTCCTACGTCCTTGCAAGTGTTTTCAAGTAGCACTGGATCCACCGTGGTCCTGACCAGTATGAAGTGGTCAATCATTTGATCCAAATTAAATGTACATTCCATAATTACTCACTATTTTACTCTGTAAAGGTTTCACTCTCACTGCTGTATTTCACAGCACAACTGGGAACTAATTATTATCAGGAAGCTCTACGTAGAAACTGCTGTCACTAATATTCAGGGTTAGAGGTACAAATACTTCTGCTCCTGCTTTCAGGTGAAATTCTACATTCTGTATAAAACTAGTGCACGAGTCTAAACATGTAATTTACACGTCATGTTTATGTAAACTGAGCCCTTTTTTTCACGTCTGATTCATGATACGTGGAATAAATTATTATTACAGTGTTCTCATCAAAGTAAAATTAATTCTCCTGAAAATAGAATTACACATCAGTACATAATTCCCTCCATGCTAACATACTCAGATCTCAGCAGTGAACTAGTGTACTTTACTGCTGCACCACCTGAGCGCCCTCTTCATGCTAACATATTTAAAAAGTTTGTCTATTATTAATGCATTTCTCTCTTTATTACTGAACTTTACCATTTAGTCCTGATGTTTTTGGAGCTCTGTGGTTGATAATTTTCACTATTTCACATCATATTATATACTCAAGTGCAAGTTAGTAGGTGGTGCAAAAACAGTTAACATTATTATTTAAGTTATTAGGACCCTACTGACAGGGAAGCTCAAGCTCTGGTGCCTGCAATTTGGACTTCTCCCTCGGGTAATGAGGCCACTCACTATCTACAAGCTCCCAATAACAACTGTGGAGAAGATGGAGCGAACCATGACTTCATACGTGAAGAAATGGCTCAGCGTCCCACGCTGTATGACTAACATCAGCCTCTATGGCAAAGGGGACCTGGAACTGCCTATCACAAGCCTCACCGAATAGTACAAGTGCGCTAAAGTAAGACTCCAGATGACTTTGAAGGACCACCCTTTGATCACACTGATGATGTGTCCCAAAATCCTGCTAGAATGTGATAATATATGACGACTCTGAAAAGCTCTTAACAAAATACACTAAATTGATATTCCGGTTTAAATGATGTTTCAAATTAGAACAGATCTTCTGTATCTACAGTGTGAAAGTGAAGATCTTACTTCAGTATCTCCAGTTTACAGTGTGGATTCTCCAGTCCAGCAGAGAGCAGCTTCACTCCTGAATCCTTCAGTTTATTGTTATTCAGGTTCAGATGTTTCAGACTGGAGGAGTTTAAACTGAGAACTGAGGACAGAACTTCCCAACTTTCCTCTGTTAGATCACAATCCCACAACCTGGAGAGAAATAATAGATCAGTATTTTCTCTTTATTAATTACAAACACAAAACTGCAGTTTCAGCTCTGTGTAATGTTTAAAATGTTCACTCTATACTGTAGAGTCTAATATGGAAGATACACTTTACATTGTTTTATTTATTTATTTGTCAAATATTCATTTATTTAATCATTCTTAAACTTTCCACTGTTGACTGTATATCAAACATCCAAATATATTCGTAATGTTGTATAATTATTAGGGCTGTCAAACGATTAAAATTTTTAATCGCGATTAATCTCAGAATTTCATATAGTTAATCGCGATTAATCGCATTAAATAAAATCTGTGTAAATGTTATAGAAAACAAGGTTTTTTAAGTGAAATGTGAAAAGTGGACGTTTCTACACGAAGTGAGTGTGTTTTGACCCTTTTGGGGCTTCCATAGTTCATGGACTAGCGTGCTTGACTCCGGTATTCAGTGCCGTAACAGATTAAGTTAATAAAGTGTTTTGCTCCCGACAACTTGTGAATATACCGTGTATTTATTTCTTTATTATGCAAGTGCATCCCTACGACGCTCAGTTATATTATTTTAACAAACCGCAAATGAACAACGGTGGCAAGTCCGACATTAAAACGTTTGTTCTACCAGTCAAGTGTCAACATGAACTAGAATTTGCGTTAATGGCACTAATTTTTTTAATCGCGTTAAATTGAGAATGCGTTAATGCGTTATTATCGCGTTAACTTCGACAGCCCTAATAATTATATATTTTTTTTAATTCTGTTTTCACTAACTGTGGCTCTGTGTTTGTGCATGTATTATAACATATATCTACAGTGTGAATGTGAAGATCTTACTCCAGTATCTCCAGTTTACAGTGTGGATTCTCCAGTCCAGCAGAGAGCAGCTTCACTCCTGAATCCTTCAGTTTATTGTTACTCAGGTTAAGATGTTTCAGACTGGAGGAGTTTAAACTGAGAACTGAGGACAGAACTTCACAACTTTTCTCTGTTAGATTACAATCCCACAACCTGGAGAGAAATAATCAGATCAATCAGAGAAATGAAAGACGTCACCCTGCAGCAGAAGTTGGAATCCACGTAGCAGATCTAATAATATTACCCAGACTGCAGTGCAGATGAAAGTGAAATTGGTTGAACTAATGATTCAGACTCAGTAATCATTTCAACATTGTCTCTAAAAGTGTGTGTGTGAGTGTGTGTCCCTGAGATGGTTTATTTGTTTATGCTGATTGTTTCCCAGGATTAAGTGATTAGTGTAAATAAATAAATGTGAATAAAACTTTGTTAAAGTGAAGATCTTACTCCAGTATCTCCAGTTTACAGTGTGGATTCTCCAGTCCAGCAGAGAGCAGCTTCACTCCTGAATCCTTCAGGTTATTGTTATTTAGGTTCAGATGTTTCAGACTGAAGGAGTTTAAACTGAGAACTGAGGAAAAAACTTCACAACTTTTCTCTGTTAGATTACAATCATCCAACCTGGAGAGAAACAATTAGATAAAAATAAAAACAGTTGAATTTATGAATCAACCAATAGCAGGACTGCTCTACTGTACTGATTTACAAAGGGGCGGAGCTTCACATTTCTACACAGTCCAAAATAGTGGAAGCGCTAAATATAGCCATGTAGCAACTGAGAATGAATACAATGTTACTCACTGATTATAAATGACAACTTGATTTCCATCTCCATCCTAAAACATAGATGAGAGTGACTGTGTGTGTGTGTGTGTGTCGCCAGTGTGTGTTCCTACTTCCTTGGAAATGTTTTTGAGTAGCACTGGATTCACCATGGTCCTGACCAGTATGAAGTGATCCAATAATTTTATCTAAATTAAATGTACATTCCATAATTACTCACTATTTTACTCTGTAAAGGTTTCACTCTCACTGCTGTATTTCTGCACAGTACGACTGGGAACTAATAATTATCAGGAAGCTCTATGTGGAAACTGCTGTCACTAACATTCAGGGTTAGAGGTACAAATACTTCTGCTCATGCTTTCAGGTGAAATTCTACATTCTGTATAAAACTAGTGCACGAGTCTAAACATGTAATTTACACGTCATGTTTATGTAAACTGAGCTCTGTTTATTCTACATCTGATTCATGATACTGTCGTACAGCAAAATGATCTGATTTTTATTACAGTGTTTTCATCAGAGTAAAATTCATTCTCCTGAAAACATGATTACACATCAGTCAGATCAATTCACTCCATGTTAATATCCTCAGATCTCAGCAAAAGTGGTCTAGTGTACTTTACTGCTGCACCACCTGAGCTCTCTCTTTATTACTGAACTTGTATTCACCATTTAGTCCTGATATTTTTGGAGCTCTGTGGGTTATGATTTCCACCATTTATCATCAGATTTTATATCAGAATCAGAATCAGAATCGGGCTTTATTGGCCAAGTATGCTCACACATACAAGGAATTTGTTTTTGGTTACACAGATGCTTGCAGTGCACGAAAAAAATACAGTAAAGACAATCTTATTCACACAGCTCACTCTCTCTAACACACACATTCATACCTGTAAACATAGAAAACATTGTAAACATTTAGCATGTGCAATTTACATTGTAATTTTAAAAAGCTGCAGTTTTGTGCAATATAAAAACTATAGAAAATATAAAAATATATAAATATGAATGGAAGTAAAGGTGAAAATCCTGTGTATGCCATTACATAAATGAAATAGGTAGTTTTTGATGTGCAAGTGTCCCAAGTATTAACAGTACAGTAGTGTTCAATTGTTCATGAGCGTAATGGAGTTTGGATAAAAGCTTCTCTGTAGCCTGGTCGTTCAGGTCTTCATGTGGCTGAAGCGTCGGCCTGATGGAAGGCACCGAAACAGGTGATGGCCAGTGTGAGACGGGTCAGTGATGATTTTCTCTGCACGCTTCCTGGTTCTGGAGGCATGCAGGTCCAGCAGTGTGGGCAGCTTTACACCGATGGTCCTCTCTGCAGACTTGATGATGCGCTGCAGTCTCTTGGTGTCATGTTTTGTGACAGCGCTGCCCCACACTGTGATGGATGTGGTGACGATGGACTCTATGATGGCTGTGTAGAACTGCACCATCAGCTCTTGGGGTAGGTTGAACTTCCTCAGCTGGTACAGAAAGTACATCCTCTGTTGAGCCCTCTTGATGATGGAGTTGATGTTGCTGTCCCACTTCAGGTCCTTGGAGATCGTTGTGCCCAGGAACTTGTAGGACTCCACAGCCATCACAGTCCTGTCTAGGATGGTGAGTGCTGGCAGGGTTGGGGGGCTCCTCCTGAAGTCCACGGTCATCTCCACTGTTTTTGCTGTGTTCAGCTCCAGATTGTTCTGACTGCTCCAGAGGACAACCTGATCAACCACCCGTCTATAAGCAGACTCATCACTGTCACTGATGAGACCAATGACTGTAGTGTCATCTGCAAACTTCAGGATTTTAACAGAGGAGTCCATGGAGGTACAGTCATTTGTGTACAGCGAGAAGAGCAGTGGGGAGAGTACACAACCCTGTGGGGAACCTGTGCTGATGGTTCGGGTCCCTGAAGTACACTTTCCCAGCCTCACCTGCTGTTTTCTGCCAGTAAGAAAGTCAGTTATCCACTGGCAGGTGGAGGCTGGTACGCTGAGTTCAGCCAGTTTGCTGTGTAATTGTCCTGGAATAATTGTGTTGAAGGCTGAGCTGAAGTCCAGGAACAGAATTCTTGCATAAGTTCCCAGGTGATCAAGGTGTTGGAGGATGGAGTGGAGACCCATGTTCACTGCATCGTCCACCGACCGGTTGGCCCGATAGGCAAATTGCAGGGGGTCTAGCAGGGGGTCCGTGATTTCCTTAATGTGGTTGAGAACCAGTCTTTCAAAGGACTTCATGACCACAGAGATCAGGCCAACAGGTCTGTAGTCATTTAGTCCTGTGGTAGTTGCCTTTTTGGGTATGGGTATTATTGTGGAGCATTTAAAACAGGTTGGAACCACACACAGCTCCAGTGATCTGTTGAAGATTTTAGTGAAGACAGGTGCAAGCTGGTCTGCACAGGTCCTCAGGCAGGAGGGAGAGATTCCATCAGGACCTGGGGCCTTCTTGACTTTCTGTTTTTTAAAAAGTCTCAGCACGTCTTCCTCGCAGATCTTCAGGGCAGGCTGGATGGGTGGCTGATAGTCAGATGGGTGTGAAGTGGTGTTGGATGGGAGCTCGTTGCTGGGCTGTTCAAACCTGCAGTAGAATCTGTTAAGGTCGTCGGCCAGTTGACGATCTCCCATTGTCTGTGTAGGTGGCCTTTTGTGGCTGGTGATGTTCTGCAGACACCTCCAGGCGGTTGATGGCTCATTTGTGGACATCATGCTGCTTAACTTGTTGGAGTAGTTCTTCTTTGCAGCCTTGATCTCTTTGGTTAGGGTGTTCCTTGCCTGGTTGTACAGCGCCCGATCCCCACTTCTATATGCTACCTCCTTAGACCGGCGCAGCTGTTTCAATTTGGCATTAAACCAGGGCTTGTCATTATTATATTTAATGCGAGTCCTGGTGGGAACACAGATGTCTTCACAAAAGCTGATGTAAGATGTCACAGTGTCCGTGTATTCATCCAGGCTGCTTGTGGCATCATCAAACACACACCAGTCTGTTAATTCCATGCAGTCCTGAAGCCTTTCTTTAGCCTCATTAGTCCATTTCTTCACCGTGCTGACCACAGGTTTGGCACACTTGAGCTTCTGTCTGTAGGTCGGGAGAAGATGAACTAAACAGTGGTCAGATAGTCCCAGTGCTGCACGGGGGACAGAGCGGTACGCACCTTTAAATACAGTATAGTAGTGATCTAAAATGTTGCTCTCCCTGGTGGGGCAGGTAACATGCTGTCTGTATTTAGGTAGTTCGTTGTTAAGTTTTGCTCTGTTAAAGTTCCCTAAGATGATGAAAACAGAGTCTGTGTGTTTGTGCTCGGCGCTGAGGATCTGATCAGCGAGTGCGCTCAGTGCCTCGCGCACGCACGCTTGAGGTGGAATGTAAACAACAACAAGCACAACTGATGAAAACTCCCGCGGACAATAAAACGGTCTACAGTTCAAGAAAAGTGATTCCAGATTAGGGCTGCATGTTCTCATTAACACTGTCACATCTGTACACCAGCCTTGGTTGATATAAAAGCAAATTCCGCCGCCTTTTTTCTTGCCGGAAAGCTCCGCGTTGCGGTCCGCTCGGTGGAGATGAAAGCCGTGCAGGTGGAGCGCGCTGTCCGGGACGGAATCAGTGAGCCAGGTCTCAGTGAAGCACAGTACAGCAGAGAGAGAAAAGTCCTTGTTGGTACGGTTTAACAGTGAAAGTTCGTCCATTTTATTTCCTAAAGAGTGAAGGTTTGTCATATGGATGCTGGGTAGCGGTGTACGAAGTCCGCGCTGTCGGAGTTTGACGAGCGCTCCGGCGCGCTTCCCACGTCTGCGCATCCGCCTGCGTCTGCTCAGGAGCGCAGCCGCTCCGCTGACCAAAATGTCCAAAAAACTGTCCGAAAATGAAAAATCAGGAAATATACCTGGTGGCATGAGCTGCCTAATGTTCAGCAGATCTTCTGCGCTGTATTGGAGTGTGTTTGGATCACACATGCCATAACAGGCAAACAAAAACAAACAAAGCACTACGGAGCTCCTAACCAGTGTCGCCATCTGCGGCGCCATCTTGGAATGAAGTATAATTAGTATTAATAGTATATATAATAGTATTAATAGTATAAATAGTAATATTTAGTATAATTAGCAGAGTGCAAGTAAATCATGCAGAAACAGTTTGCATTATTATTTACGTTATTAAATTAGATGTTAATTTCAGACACATTTTGAGATCAGACTGCAACACTTTAGTTCTGCACCTTCTCAGCTTCATAAATCTAATCATTAGTGTTTGTGTGATAAACTCATGAATCAAATGTTTATCAATAAATGACTCACTTAGCTCTTTTTGATTCTTTCACCACTGGCAGCATCTTCAGAAGACATTCATGTGATGGATAATATTTCCTCAAATTAAACTCATCCAGCTCCTGATCTGAGTTCAGCAACACAAACACCAGAGCCGACCACTGAGCAGAAGAGAGCTCACCGGGATCAATAGAACCTTCTCTTTTCAGGTATTGCTGGACTTCCTGCACTAAAGAATTATCGTTCAGTTCATTCAGACAGTGGAACAGATTGATAGATTTCTCTGGAGAGGGATTCTCACTGATCTTCTCCTTGATGTACCTGACTGTTTTCTCTTTGTTGTAAGAGCTACTTCCTGTTTGTGGCAGTAGGCCTTGTAAGAGAGTCTGATTGGACTCCAGTGAGAGACCCAGGAGGAAGCGGAGGAAAAGATCCAGGTGTCCATTCTCACTCTGTAAGGCCTTGTCTACTGCACTCTTCAGAAAGTCAGACATAGAGTTTCTAAAGATGTTAAAGAATCCAGTGTTTTGCTTCACCAGCACATTTCTGTTTTTGTTGATGAAGGTGAGAAATACATATAAAGCAGCCAGAAACTCCTGAACGCTCAGGTGCACAAAGCTGAAGACCTGACCCAGGTGCAGCCCAGCCTCTTTTTTGAAGATTTGGGTGCAGACTCCTGAGTACACTGATGTGTTTTTGACATTGATGCCACACTCTGTCAGGTCTTCCTCATAGAAGATCAGGTTTCCTTTCTCCAGCTGTTGGAAGGCCAGTTTTCCCAGTGCCAGTATCGTCTCACTGGTCTGGTGAGGATCAGGGTCAGATTTCCCATGGTACTTTTTTTCCTTATGTTTTATTTGAAAGATTAGAAAGTTAGTGAACATTTGAGTCAGAGTTTTGGGGATCTCTTTCCCCTCGGTTCCATCCAGAATTCTCTCTAGAACAGAGGCTGAGATCCAGCAGAAAACTGGAATGTGACACATGATGTAGAGGCTTCTTGATGACTTTATGTGAGTGATGATTTTACTAGCCAGGTTCTCATCACTGATTCTCTTCCTGAAGTACTCCTCTTTCTGAGGGTCACTGAACCCTCGTACCTCTGTTACCTGGTCTACACACTCAGGAGGGATCTGATTGGCTGCTCCTGGTCGAGTGGTCATCCAGAGGTGAGCAGAGGGAAGCAGGTTCCCCTTGATGAGGTTTGTCAGCAGCACATCCATTTTTACTGACTTTGTTACGTTACACAATCGCTCATTATTTTGAAAATCTAGAGGAAGTCGACACTCATCCAGACCATCAAAGATGAACAAAACTTTATAAGCATTACAGTCTAATAATGGCAGACCTTTTACTTCTGGGAAAAACTGATGAAGAAGTTCCATCAGACTGAGATTTTCCTGCTTCATCAAGTTCAGCTCTCTAAAAGGAAGTGGAAATATGAAGATGATGTCCTGATTTGCTTTTCTTTCAGCCCAGTACAGAATAAACTTCTGCACTGAGACTGTTTTTCCAATTCCAGCGATTCCTTTAGTCAGCACAGTTTTGATGTACGAGTCTTTAAAGAGGTCGTTGCATTTGATGGGAATCTCCTTTGCTGTTGATCTCCTGGATGCTGCTTCAATCTGTCTGACCTCATGTTCATTACTGACATCTCTGCTCCAACCCTCTGTGATGTAAATCTCTGTAAAAATCTCATTCAGAAGTGCTGAGCTTCCATGCTGGGAGATTCCTTCACTGATTCTTTTAAATTTCTCTCTCAGGTTGGATTTGAGTTTTTTGTGATATACAGGGACTAAAAGTTCTAATAAACAGAAATCAATAATTATAAAATTATAAATAAATCAATAAATTATGAATCAATATTTTACTAAATCATCAATAAACACAGTATATAATTTATTCCTTTGATAAATAATAGATTCATTTCTAAAGTATTTTCTATTTTTTTTAAACAATATTATTATAGGATTTTTTTCTTTTAAATTATAATGGATTTGTAGAGATGTAGTGATCAAAATCATAGTTAGAATTCTCATCTAATATCAAGTACTTGGTGCTCATTAAACATTACATAATAGAATTTAATGACAAATCAAAAGCCTAGATGATTCTAGAACCAAGATAAATATGGAAGAATTTAATCTAATGTTAATAATTTAAGTATTTAGGTATCTTACTCCTCTGCAGGGTGTTAGCAAGGTCTGTCTGGTTCATGATCTTCAGAACATTCAGTGTGATCTTTATCGCCCCCTCTCTGAAACTACTCAGATCTTCCACATCCTTTACCTCCTGCTCAGAGCATGCTGGGTAATCTTCATTCAGGAGCTTTTTGAACTTGTTAAGCTCATTCTTTAACATGTTGATGACTTTAAGCTCCAGTTCCTGTTGAGAAATTTAGAGGAACAGATCATCACAATAAGCACCATGAGGTAATAAAGATGAGTGATGTGGCCATATAAAGAGTGATGTTGTTTTTTTTGCATGTCAAGTTCAGTAAATGAATAAACAGTAATTGTACATTAAAATGTGCTTAAGTTCTAAACTGGTTTTAAACATATGGCAAAAATCAAAAGATCATTCAGATCTAAAAGAACCACAACATCTAAGGAGGGTCCAAAATCAACATAAAATTATTCATCTTCCTCAAAGTATTCATTTAGTCAAATCGGCAAACTAGATTAGCATTATTATACAAACCTCAAAAACAGATTCCAGCTGAGCTCTGTAAGTACCATTTAATTTCTCCTTTTGTGGTCTGTAAAAAAGACAAATAAGACACTATTGAACACTAGCAGGTTCTATCATCCTGTTATTGAAACATTTCCTAGATGATTAGTATTTTTAAGAATGAATTGCTTAGTGGAGTTTAATAAATTAATAAATTTGATTAGGAGAAACTTGAAGTAAAAACACTGCAATAAAGCATACGATTATACTGACCTCAGATCAGGAGAACACCCTCCATCTTTAAATTGAGGTGGTGGTCCCTTTGAGCAGTCACTCTTCATGGAGACACAGATGGGTTTAGGTAAATCTGGTCTCTTACCCTCCATCACACTGGGGAACAAGCAAAACCAAACATAAAGGAACACAAAGGAACCAATAAATGGGTGAATGTTTAAATCTGAAATGTGATTCTTCCATCCTAATTCAGGTTGAAAACATTGTGGGAAATTCAATAATAAAAATATATTACATTTAGAGGATTTAATATATTTAGAAATAGAAACAAAAGCTATAGGATTTTGGTTTTAGCTTAGTATTTTTAGTACAGTACACTTATTACCATTACATTAACCAAAACCAACAACTTCATCACATGTTTCAGAAATCTCTTTATCCTGTTTTATTTAATCGTGGGTTTGTGAGTTTGTGTGGATGAGAGAAAAAACACAGTAGACCTAAATAACGGTGTTAAATATGAGGCATGTTCAGACAGTTTCCTTACCGAAAAAAATAAAATCAATCCTAAACATTTTTACATCAAATACGGATTAATAACATTTACATATTACAACTTTATATTCACAAACTTACCGTGATTTTCTAGAAAACTTTATATTTCTCTCCACATAAACTGAAGAGCTCACTTTTACTTTAACTCGATGCAGCCTTCAACTGCTCCTTCAAATCTGCAACCTAATGAGTTCAAAGTCGCGAGTGTAAGCTAAAGCTACAAAAGAGAGGATTTGAGTTCTTAAACAGACATACAGAATCAGACAGTAATAAAAACTAATATTTTTGTTCTGTGTGAATGATAATATTGAACAGCCTTTATGTGTTACTAAAGAAGAACAGAAATGCAATATTTATTACTTTTAAAAATGTCTACAAATTAAACCCTACATTTACAGCATACGCTTTTATCCAAAGCGACTTACACACAATAAGCGGAACATGATGAGCAATTGAGGGTTAAGGGCCTTGCTCAGGGACCCAACAGAGGCAACTTGGTGGTGACAGGGCTTGAACCAGCAACCTTCTGTTTACTAGTCCAGTACCTTAACCATTGAGCTATCACTGGCCCTACACTCAAACTAGCCGCCCTTTTATTCCCACATTCCAAACTCTCATTCTGCTTCAAGTTCTGTCAGAAAATACCTGCTGTCCTCTAATACAGTCTTCTGCAAAGGTGTGCAACTCTGATCAAATCTTAATAATCAACAACAACATCATTTACAGAAAACTGATTTAATGATGGCATTTCCTGCACATTTAAATGCACTTTCTCTGCTTATATTATATTTATATTGTTGCTGTATGAAGTATACAGGTGCAGAATGAAGTATACAGTATACACTAGTGCACTATTTAGTATACAGTATCTATTGTTGCTGTATGTAGTGTACAGTATATACTGGTGCAGAAATAAGTATACACTAGTGCACTATTCAGTATATAGTATGTATTGTTGCTATATGTAGCATACAGTATACACTAGTGCGCTATTCAGTATACATTATGTATTGTTGCTGTATGTAGTATACAGTATATACTGATGCAGAATGAAGTATACAGTATACACTAGTGCACTATTCAGTATATAGTATGTATTGTTGCTGTATGTAGTATACAGTAAGTTGTAAGTGTCTGCTGAGTAACCAGTCAGAGTTAAGCTTTACCTTACTGAGTGTTAATGGGTAAAGAGACAGAAGGACCTTTAATCTTTTATACATGATTGTTGCATTTTATTCTGATTTTATAATGAATGTATTTATGTAACAATCGCCAACTGTGTCTAGAAAGACAGATGTTTTACACGACTAATCCTGCTGTTCTGTAATTATTTTCTTAAATTAAATCATTTCACGTTTTCACAATCATTTCACTTCTACACTGATTTGATCTTCATTATCTATACAGGTGATTTAAGATGTAATATCAGTTTATGATTTTTTCTTACTCTTCTGTAGTGCTGACAGTCTCCTCATCATCTTTTATCAGATGCACTTTATTCTTCTGCTCATGACAATAAACACATACACAACAAGATTTTAAATTCATGCACATAAATGCAGCTTCATTCTGTACTAGTTTTAATAAAAAAAAATTAAAAGTTTAAAAGTTATTTTAAAACAAATGCAAATGGTTATTTTTAATTTTTAAAATATAATGAACAAAACAGATGAAAAATAACATGTATTTGTATCTTACCTGATTAAAAATAAGTAAAGGAGACATGGTGTTGTGCAGTGTAAGTTAAAGGTGTTTCTCTGTTAAGCGTGATGCTCTTACTGTAGAAACAGAAGAAAAGCTGCTGCTTAGTTTCTTATTCACACAGAGCAGGAGAATCAACACATGACGTCATAATAAGCCAGCGTGCTTCAGGTGCCTCAGCGGCTCCACCTGCTGCGCATGCGCTGTTTGAGTCTGTAAACGTGGACCGTTCACTCTGCCTCCTGCGCATGTGTAAACTTTCTCAGCACTTTTTAAACCGCTCATTTATTTAAATACAGACTGTCAGACAAATATCATTAAAACTTCACAACCAGAAACTACTTTCACTAACCTTTTATTATTAAACCACTTTGTTTTTGGAGATATTTCATGTGTATAAATACTTCTCAAAGCTGGATTTATATTTCATGTTACCTCCTGTAAAGTAACACATTGAAGCCAGATTTATACTAGATGTGTTTTTCTTTGCCTATAGCACAAGTAACTTGTCCATCTGTAAAGGTAATATTATTACTGAGGAGTAGATTCACATTTTGGTGCAACTTCTATGCACCGAGATCAGGATAATTTGACGTTACATTTACATTTTCAGCATTTAGCAGAATAAGTGTTTTATCCAAAGCGACTTACACAATGAGCGGAACACGATGAGCAATTGAGGGTTAAGGGCCTTGCTCAGGGACCCAACAGTGGCGACTTGGTGGTGGAGGGGCTTGAACCGGCAACCTTCTGTTTATTAGTCCAGTACCTTAACCACTGAGCTATCACTGGCACTGGCACTGGCACGTTAGATATTCGAGATTCACAGTTTGTCTTGCAAAGTTAGGGAGAGTCTCAAAAGTGATGACTGGTAGCAAAAACCGTCCATTTGCTATTCAATAACTGCTGAATCTAATGATTGATCTTCTTAAAACCAAACAAGAATGGTGTAGAAAATAAAAGGTGTATAAATATTTGACAATAATCACCCACAAGTTTTTATTAATTAATGCAACATGTACATTTATTTATGGTGATCTGGGATCCCGACCACATTTAAACCATATTTCATTAAAACTGACAGTAAAGAGTGTGATTAGGTTTTAATATTGATGTCTTTGGATTCGGCATGTATTGTAACATCTACTTAACATGTATATTTATAAATCTAATTTTAATAGTATTTATCTGTGATACATGTGAAATCTGTAAATATTACTGTGACAGTAACAAGACTGTTGGATTTTGGATGAAAGGTCACACTTGAAAAATAATAATTTCAATAGCATTTATATTGTGTTACATAGGGCATTAAAAAAGCTGTGAACTGTGGCAGTTATCATGCAGAACCTCTAGAATTAAACACTTTAATAGCACTTGATATCTGGAGTTTTAGGCACTGAGGTTTTAGTTTGCAATGTAATTTGAATACTAAACGCTCCATGCCCAAACTTCAAGCTGTACACCTCTAGTGACCCAAAAGCACAAGTAAAGCTGGCACAATATAATAAAAATCATGTAAATAAGCCACAGAAGTTTTTGGATACTGTTCTGTGTGAGTGATGAAACACAACTGTAATGTTTTGGGCCTACAGATCAGCAGTATGACTGGAGGAGGAACAATGAAGCATTCACTTAAAGGGCACCCTGCCTACAGTGCAGCATGGCAGTGGCTCTGTGATGCTTTGTGGCTGCTTTGTTTCTTCTGGCACTGGGAATGTGTGGTGGGCAAGATGGATTCAATTTAGTATCAGGAAATCCTATAAGAAAATATCATGCTTTCTCTGAAAAAGCTGAGGCTTGGGCATCATTGGACCTTTCAACAAACCAGTGATCTTTGGCATACCTCAAAGTCTACCAAGGTTTGGCTTCAGAAGTACTACTTGAAGATTCTGGAGTGGCTGTCACAGGATTTGACTGAGACTCTGGGTCACGACCCTAGGGTGGGTTGCGTGCCAAAAATGGGTCACAGTGGAAAGTAATAATAATTAAATCAACAAATTTCAACAGGCACAAACACAAAATAAACTTGTACATGAACGCCTCCTGTGGAGGCTTTATGTTACATCTTGTAAACCACAGTGTTTCTTTAGAAGGTGCAATATGTACAGTATGTTGTGTTTGGTCTTAAAATGCATACTAATAATGAGTTTAGAACCTTAAAACAGGTTTTACCAGTGCACACTATGTAACATTTATAATATAGATGCATTTCTAAAAACGTATCTAACATCATCTATCTAACATCATCTATCTAACATAAAATCTAACATTTTTAAGAAGTGTGAAAAACAAGGACTGGTGGGATTCCACCAGATCACTCCTAGACACTCCATGACCAATCAACATCTTCTGCTTTTATAGGGGTATACATTTGGAAAGCTCAAAATAAACCCTCAAAAATCTCTGAGGTGAGCATTCTGTAACTAATCCCCAGCTGCATGTATCTGACTGAACCTCCAGCTGATCGACCACATTTAAACCATATTTCATTAAAGCTGACAGTAAAGAGTGTGATTAGGTTTTAATAATGATGCACAGCCTTTGGATTTGGAATGTATTGCAGCATCTACTTAACATGTATATTTATAAATCTAATTTTAATAGTATTTATCTGTGATACATGTGAAATATGTAAATATGGGACAGTAACAAGACTGTTGGATTTTGGATGGAAGGTCACACTTGAAAAATAATAATTTCAATAACATTTATACTGTGTTACATAGGGCATTAAAAAGCTGTGAATTGTGGCAGTTATCATGCAGAACCGCTAGAATTGAACACTTTAATAGCACTTGATATCTGACCATGTGCAGCAAGAATTAATAGCATTAGGCACTGAGGTTTTGTAATTTGAATACTAAATGCTCCATGCCCAAACTTCAAGCTGTACATCTCTAGTGACCCAAAAACACAAGTAAAGTTGGCACAATATAATAACAATCATGTAAATTAGCCACAGAACTTTTTGGATACTGTTCTGTGTGAGTGATGAAACACAACTGTAATGTTTTGGGCCTATAGATCAGCAGTATGTCTGAAGGAGGAACAATGAAGCATTCACATAAAGGGCACCCTGCCTACAGTCATTAGACCTTTTAACAGGCCAGTGATCCAGGGCATACATCAAAGGCTTGGTTTCAGAAGAAGTCCTTGAGGATTGTGGAATGGCTGTCACATGAGCCTGAATATTTCTCCAAAGAAAGGATCTGAAGATGGCAGTTGCAGCACAAAACCCCAAAAATATTATTGAACTGCAAACTCATAACAGCAAAAGGTGCTCTACTGCAGGGTTTTTTAAACCTTGGGTCACTAAAAAATGGGCACAAACACAAAATAAACGTGTACATGAACGCCTCCTGTGGAGGCTTTATGTAACATTCTGTAAACCATTGTTGGACCAGATTACCACCATTTTTATTAATTAGGCTTATTTTGTTTTTGTTTCCCTTTGATTAATTATTTGTGTTGCCTGGGTTACACAAAACATCAAGGACAAAATGTGGGTTGCTTAAAAAAAGTTTTAAAACGCTGCTCTACGGTGTACTAAAGATGCTTGTCATTCTATATGTCATTTTATCTAACATAAAATCTAACATTTTTAGGAAGAGTGAAAACAAGGATTGACATGACCAATCAACATCTTCTGCTTTCTAGGGGTATAAATTTAGAAAGCTCAAAATAAACCCTCAAAATTCTCTGAGCTGAGCATCGGACAGTCCATCCAGGACAACTAATCACCTTATGCAAGTATCTGACTGAACCTCTAGCTGATTCCATATTAATCTAAGTCAATCTCCACCCTCACAAGCAGGGTTATCACAGGTCTACAGGTGGGCTGGAGTGGACATTGCCCACTCAGAGTTAAGATTGCCCACACAAAGGAATCATCTGCTCATTCAATAAAAACTCTCTGTTATAACTGTTATAGGTTGGTCACTCTGTGTGTGGGCTGATATCTCTGTTTCGATTGTGACTAGTCATATATCTAAATAATTGACATTGTGTGTATATGCACCATCCTATGTGATGCCAGTAATGTGATATTATGGATAATCAGACAGAAATCAATGTTAAAACTGCTATCAATGCCAAGTGCTTAATAAATGAAAATAATATGCTCGAACTGCAGCCATCCCTGGCTTCATCCTGGCCCAGAGTTGCAAATAGAGTTGAAGTCAATTTTTGCCCGGCATATCCATCAACTCCCTGTTCACAGTGAATCTGTAGAAGCTGCAGAGGAGCTGCTGTGGCAGATTAAATTTAGTTAATTTAAAAAAAACAAGTTCGATTTTCAGACCTGATTACTTCTGAGTTACATAATACCTTTAAATAATGGCAATAAAAATGTAGCTGATATTACAATTAAAATCTTGTGAATGAATGAAATATTTTGGCTTGACAAGGAAAAATATATCAGTTGGCCATTTTCTGATCATGTGGGAGTGATGTACACATTAATATCAAGTAAGTTCAGTGTATATTTGCATTTTTGCAATTTGTCCACACTTCTGTTAATGGGTTTGAATTAAAATAATTTATAATATTATTATTAATAATAGTAAGTAGTAGTAATATTCATATAAAATAATATTTTTTAGACCTTAAAAGGTATAATATATAAAGGTAAACAGAGAAAATGTAACAAACCTATGAGCAGAAGTTGAGTGAAGTCAGCAGATAACTCTAGTAGTGGTGAGTTAGTAACATCTGATCTGCATTACAGTTAAAACTCAGGAGCTCACATTTAAACAGCGGCTTTGTGACGTCACAGTAAGGTGTTCTATAAAGCGGGGAGTAAGAGAGGTGAAGGATCAGTTATGTTGAGACCCCCCGCAGCGTTCACTGTGTTTTCTTTCTCTCTCTTAAAACGATATTTATTATATTAAATATGAAGCGTTTATGTGAAATCTCTCCGCTGGACTGAGGGAGGTGAACTTGCGCCCCCTGCTGTTCGTGGCCGGAGCCGCTACTGTCACCGCAGGAGTTTATTATTTCTATAACAGCTTCACCGATCAGCAGCGGAGGAAAATGATGGAGGATGAAGCGACACAGACTCATCCTGAAGGTAATGAAAGTATAAACGGTGTGTTCACTAGAGAAAACAACATGATCACACACACACACACACACATGTACATATTACATATAGTGTAATACAAAACAGTGGCACGTTTGGAGAATTGTTAATAAAAGTAATATAATATGGTAATATTACATTAGGACAGTTGAAGTCTAGTTGTTAAGGTACTGGACTAGTACTCAGAAGGTTGCCGGTTCAAACCTCATCTCTGCCAGGTTGCAACTGCTGGGCCCTTGGGCAAGGCCCTTAACCCCTTAATTGCTTACTCTGTATACTGTTCCAGCTGTAAGTCGCTTTGGATGAAAGTGTCTGCTAAATGTAATACTAGAGCCTGTGACCATGTTAAAAAAAATCCTTGTAATGTCGCCCTCTTGTGGTACTTTTGGAGAATTGTAAATAAAAAGTAATATGATTTGGTAATATGAGAGCTTGTGACCATGTTAACCCTTTCCTGCATGAATTCAAGATTTTTTTAGGAGTTGTTCATGTGTCTACTTATGCATTTGAGTTTCACTGAGAGTGACATTTTATTAACAGCCAAATGTATAGAAAAATACATTTTAGAAATAAATGAATTTAAAAAAAAAAAGTAAAATACAAACATTTAATAATGCACAACAAATGATATCATGTTTTAACATGTACTAAACCAACTATGAAAAAACATGAACAGTCCAAAGCCCTGTGAAAAAATGAATTGATTTGTATGTAAAATCTATATATGATGCAAAGCTAAAAATATACTTCACGCAATTGTACTTGGTATATTGCATGCACAGAGCATCTTGCCATTTGTGTGCATTTTTTTTGCTTTCTTAAGCTGAGGCCAGTAGTTTTCAGGCCCAAATCTGATTTCAGTACATATCATGTAGTGGTCCATTAGTCCATAGTTCTAATAAATTCTGTGTAACACCTAAGCAAACCAAATGCATATAGTCATGGGGAAACTGAGATACCATTCCTACTAATTCTTGGAAAGGAGAAAGGCTAAGATGATGATCTTGATCTGTCATTTCCCTGAAACTTTCATCTGTTCTCAGAGCTGCATGTTTTTGTGGGAAAGTCATTCTATGCTGAATATATACACCAAAAATACATTTATCACACCCAGAATAACCTGTGTGGGACTTAATACCCTTGACAAAGGCTCTTGCTGGTGCATCACAGATAACTGCACTCACTTTCAGGAACAATCGTTTCCCTTCATGAATAAATCCTGATTGTAACTGTTTCAGCTCTGCAACAACCTCTCCCAAATAATCAGTTAAAGATGTTGGCTTTAAAACTCCGCCATAAAGAGCTATTAGGAAAGACTGTCTATGTAATTCATGCACTAGTCCTAAGACAGGCCAAAGCTGGTATTTAGAGCTTTTGAAAAGTGGGAGACCATCAATGTTTATTTGCATTTAAAAAATGTGGTTGTTCTTTACATGTGTCCCAAATTGCAGAGATGACATTAAGGTTGTCAGAAGCCCAAAGTAGTGATAGACCCCTCCTGCTTTCCTTTGAATCACATACTTTGTCTTTGTATAGTAATGTCCTAGCATCCTTTGGCAAGTAAGGATGGTGAATTCTAAGAATAGACAGGAGGGCAGAGAGGGCAACTAATGTTACACCAAACTGTACTGCCCATTTTGCCAAGGATGCAACTAGAACAAGCCCGTGGTCCTGTCCATCAAAGTCATCCTCACTCTCACTAACTGAATCTTCACTGAATTCATTATTTAGATCATCATGACCTGAGCCACTGTGAAGATTTACACATTCATTGTTTGTGTCCGGGTCTACTGGCATCATTTCATTTATGTCAGTGTCAACATTGCTAGCTCTATCAATAGCTGTAAAAAGGGTCTCATCCTGCATTTCAGAAAATAATGTTTTTAAACGTTTTGCTACATGTTGACGGGATTTACGTCTCATATCTGAAGCTGAATTGTAATTTGTCATGTGAGGCTCCATGTTTGTGTCTCTCACTGCAGCAATCAAAGACAGAAGAAGTATTTGTACACCATCACCAGGATCTGAGAAATGAAATTAGTTTATGAACTAACATCAAACTTCTGGTGTACAAATATACAGAAAATGCATGTCCTATAATAAAATAATCCCTATTTCTTAAATGTTTTGTTGTCTCTTGCATAGTTTAGCTTTCCAAAATGTGCACAACTGCAACTGTATCACAAAAGTGATAATTAGTGTTTTAATCATTTTATGTTTACATGGTTTTAATTTGGATCATAAGAAGGAACACGGATTAAAGAAAAAAAAACGGAAACTCAAGGTGCATGTAGATGCTCATGTCAGTTTATCAAAAAAAAGCTATTAATGCACCTTACCTTATTTTACCTTATTTCCTTAATGACTATGTGCATCAAATAGCCAAGACCAATGCTAGAGGTTCCTGTAAGACATTTATTTATTTTTATTTTATTTATCATTATTTTATTTACATAATAACAAATATGGTTTGTTACTTAGTCTATTTGAGGAAACACTTTATAACAGTGTGAGCAACACTGGTTTGGGCTGCTGTAATAAAAATAACAGCTGCTAGTTTGAGTGCAGAGTTCACATGCAGATAAATTGTTGTTCGATGAGTTGTATTTCTGTTCTTCAGTAAAAACGCATGAAGACTGTTTAATCTTATCATTCACACAGAACAAAAATATCATTTTGATTACTGTCTAATTATTGTCTAACTGTTAAAAAAAATTAAATCCTATCTGGTGTAGATTCTCATTGTACTGGAGACTTTGAACTCGCTTGCAGAGTTAATACCAAACGGCATCCGTAAAAATCTGTAACACCCAAATGGAGTGCTGAATGTTGTCAACATTGAGGACTTTTTATCGAGACGAATCTGCGTCTAGAAATTAATTAATAATTTTTTTGCGTCTAGAACCGAGAACACTGTTGCTCCTGACATCTGCGCTGCTACTTCCTCGACACTGTGCATAGGGTGATGAGGTCTCTTTAATGCTTGGTTGAGGTCTTTTGGATTTATGCACAGTCTGACTTCCTGCTGGTCCCTTTTAAGTGCTGCTACCGTGGAGGAAACCCAGTCTGTGGGCTCGGTGACAGGCATTATGACACCAATGCTCTGCATACGTTCAAGTTCAGCTTTGACTCTTTCTTGCATTGCGACGGGAATGCGGTGAGCTGGTCGGACCACAGGCTGTATATTGGGATCCAGTGTCATGGAGTATACGACTGGAAGTTCTCCAAGCTCCTCACTGAACAGATCTTTATACTGTGTAATAATTTGTGTAGTGAAGTTTGTGTGTGTCTCTCCATGGTGACTTGGTGGACATCAGGACTCATTTTGACAATGCCCATTTCCATGCATGCACGAATCCTAGCAGTGGTTGCACCTCTCTGTCCACTAAGAAAAAAAGTAGTGAGTGGCATTGATTTTTCAAGTAGCATGACAGTTCGACTATACCAACAGTCTCGATGGTGGTACCGCCGTAAGCAATGAGATTGGCAGTTCTTTTCTTTTTTTACCAGCTGTTTGCCATCAGTTACACGTTTGAAAGTCTGCAGTGACATTACATCGCATTTTGCTCCTGTGTCGACTTTCATTTCAGTGGCTTTGCCATTTATGTGCATTGTGACAAATCCTTCGTCTGTCTCTTTAACATCAGAATGAACACAGTCAACACAACTTTCAATCTCGATACCATCCACATATATTGTTTCATCTTCACATGTTGTGGGTTGATCGGTTGCTATTTCATGCACAGATTATTTGAAAGGTTTTATGTTATGGTTTCGTGGTTTAGACTTACAGCAGCTTTTGTAATGATTTCGTTTTTTGCAATTATGGCATTGTTGTCCAAATGCTGGGCACTTATCATGTTTTGCTGGATGGCTACCTCCACAATTGTTGCAGTCTGTGATGGTATTTGGTAGTGACTGTTGTTTTGGCAGCCGCTTTCTGTTTGAAAATGGCTTTATTGCATCGACACTAGAGGCCTGTTTGGCTAGAGTTTTGCTATTTTCCTCTGTCATCTCATTGATGCGACATATTGAAATGGCTTTTGCAAGTGTTAACTCACTATCTCTCAACAGACAAAGAGTCACTGGTAACACCACACACGATCCGGTCACATATAAGTTCATCATTCAAATCTCCAAAATGACAGTTTTTAGCTTTAATCCTCAAATCACTGATGAATGACTCGATATTCTCACCTTGTTTTTGATTTCTTGAGTGAAACTTGTGTCTTTCCATTGTTCTGTTGCTTTGGGGATTGCAAATTTCGCGAAACTTTTTCTTTAGACATTCTGGATCCTCTCTAGACTCTGCTGGTGATATTACTGCTCCATCTGCCCCGGGCGCGCGCACTTCAGCTGCATAGACGAATGAGCGTTCACCTTCAATAGCATCTGCTCCCGCAATATTGAGGAGAATATAAGCCCTTGTTATCGCTGGCTTGTCGGAGTGTGTAGCGGCGATAAAAATGTCGTACTCACGCTCGAAAACTCGCCAATTATCTGCAATATTTTCCAGAGGATCGGGTCTGCGAAATCCATCCGCCATAATGTCCGAGTACTGTTTACAAACCGTTACAGTCCAGGAAAAAAGAGAAAAAATAACTGGTCCTGTTCAGACAAGAAGTCCATTCCGGATTCTGACACCATGTAGAATTTGACTATTTATATGGTGTGTGTCAATGATCACACCGGTTTACAAAACAATAACTTTTAATAAGTTTAAAGTACGAAAACTTCATGAGCACAACATACAGCACGAGTCATCATATTACACGAGAGAACAACATTCCAGTATCCCGCACTCCGATTGGCTTACGCACACCAGTACAATGGCTCATAACAAACATCATTTAACCAAATGATCTACACTGGTTTCATCTGAATCCCTCCCAGAAAAGGTGCTTTACCACTACCAGTTACAAACTGTCTGAATCTGACCAATCAGAGTAGTTTCATTACCCAGAGAGATTGCAGCTAATTCTGGATACGAGCTGTGTGATGTTGGAGGATCCTCCTCCTCTGTTACTATTTCACATCTACCAGTGATCAGTGAAGTCTCTCACATGCTTTCTGTTCATTTATAGTAGCTCTTTTATACTTATCTACTAATACTCACTCATACTCATTATTACTCTACTAATACTCACTCATACTCATTATTACTCTACTAATACTCACTCATACTCATTATTACTCTACTAATACTCACTCATACTCATTATTACTCTACTAATACTCACTCATACTCAATATTACTCTACTAATACTCACTCATACTCATTATTACTCTACTAATACTCACTCATACTCAATATTACTCTACTAATACTCACTCATACTCATTATTACTCTACTAAAACTCACTCATAATTACTCCACTAATACTCACTCATACTCATTATTACTCTACTAATACTCACTCATACTCATTATTACTCTACTAAAACTCACTCATAATTACTCCACTAATACTCACTCATACTCATTATTACTCTACTAATACTCACTCATACTCATTATTACTCTACTAATACTCACTCATACTCATTATTACTCTACTAATACTCACTCATACTCAATATTACTCTACTAATACTCACTCATACTCATTATTACTCTACTAAAACTCACTCATAATTACTCCACTAATACTCACTCATACTCATTATTATTCCACTAATAATCACTCATACTCATTAATACTCCAGTATTACCCACTCATACTCATTATTACTCCAGTAACACTCACTCATACTCATTATTACTCCAGTAATACTCACTCATACTCATTATTACTCCAGTAATACTCACTCATACTCATTAATACTCCAGTAATACTCACTCATACTCATTATTACTCCAGTAATACTCACTCAGTATACTCATTAATACTCATTAGTAACTTAGTAACAATGAGTATGAGTGAGTATTAGTGGAGTAATAATGAGTATGAGTGAGTATTACTGTAGTAATAATGAGTATGGTATTATTGGAGTAATAATAAATATCACCGAGTGTTAGTAGAATAATAATGAGTATGAGTGAGTATTAGTAGAGTAATAATGAGTATGAGTGAGTATTAGTAGAGTAATAATGAGTATGAGTGAGTGTTAGAAGAGTAATAATGAGTATGAGTGAGTATTAGTAGAGTAATAATGAGTATGTGTGAGTATTAGTGGAGTAATAATGAGTATAAGTGAGTATTACTGGAGTAATAATGAGTATGAGTGAGTATTAGTAGAGTAATAATGAGTATGAGTGAGTATTAGTAGATAAGTATAAAAGAGTTACTATAAATGGACAGAAAGCATGTGAGAGACTTCACTGATCACTGGTAGATGTGAAATAGGAACAGAGGAGGAGGATCCTCCAACATCACACAGCTCGTATCCAGAATTAGCTGCAATCTCCCTGGGTAATGCAACTACTCTGATCGGTCAGAATCGGACAGGTTGTAACTGGTAGTGGTAAAGCACCTTTTCTGGGAGGGATTCAGATGAAACCAGTAACAATCTTATTGTTTAAGGTACAGAAAAGAGGAGGTGAAATTAAGGAAACTAGAAACCTTTACTATAATATCCACATGATGCTGTAGACATAGCAAGGCGACTCGATAATGCACACATTGTGAGCTTTTCTAGGTCTATACAGCTACTGTAGACCCTGTGTAGAATCTTCTGCTACTATTCACCACCACTGTACGATCTGCTTAAAGGAGCCCTGGACAACATGACCCTGTTGTACACACAGAAGATAGCACAACTGCTAAAATTAATTGTGGTTGTAGTAACTAGTACAGGTGACTAATTAACTACAACAACCCTCATCATATCAACATTTGCATTTTTTATTTTTGTTATTATTTTACATTATTTAATGAACTTTTGTATCTATACTGTGGGACTTTTAATGTGTATTGTAGTTGTAGTAACTAGTGCAGATGCTTAGTTAAATACTACAACGCTCATCATATAAAAAATTGGGTTTCTGGATGTTTACTGTAACCATACTCTAGGACTTAATACAGGTGTGTTAGATGGTACATGCCACTGGGTAATTATTACACCTCAGCTTCATGCACTTTATAGACGCTCTCTCAGCACTTGCTTAGCATTTCAGCGCTGATGCACCTAACATTTACAAAATAACATGAAATAAAAAATGAACCGAGAAACTTTTTAAACAAATTTGATTGTAGTTTGTTCAGTGTATTAGTTCATGCAGTGTAATTAAATTTTGGATGTTTATTAGCCGAGATTAAATGTATTTATTTAAAGAAAGATTAAAATGAAACCGTTGATCAAGCGCCAACTTCAGCTAACGCGTTAGGGAGTGTCATAAAACAGAAAAACGTAGAAAACATTTCATCTGCACTTATTACTGAGAAATAAATCCATTAACGTCTTTTAATATATTGAGGAATCATGTCAAACTATTTTTTATAAACACATATTAATGTTCCTCACAACCTACAAACCTTGTTTTATAGTTACTGCTTTTATTTTTGTATTATTTATATTATTTATAGTTAAGATCAATGAATCCATAACAAGTGCATATAAGGGATAAATCAATTAAACTCAGATGTAATTTAATATAATAAAGTCAAACTATTTTTAATATAGTGGTCGGGCCTGGTTAGTACTTGGATGGGAGACTGCCTGGGAATACCAGGTGCTGTAAGCTTTTATCCACACACACTCACCTTCACTCCAATCCTCCTGTTACACACTGACCCAGCGACTTTTTCTTCATCACAGCTACACAATGACACAAAGATCAGCTCAAACTTTCATTCTTACTACAGTAAAACACCTTCAACTGACTTTTAAAGTGAAGTTGAACATGTTGTACAGACATCGTCTCCATCTAGTGCTACTAGAAATAAATTACAGCTTGTTGCTTGGGTACAGATTTTATAATATATAAAAATTAAAGAGTGTTTATGGCTCTTCTGTCCCAAGTGTTTTTGTAACGTGTTGTAGACCTGCAATGGCGACTGTTTTTGGTATACAGGAAAGAAAAGGCCGAATGCAGGTGAAAAAGTGCTATATGGCAACCCAGCACTGTGTAAATATTGGACAGAACACATGATGGGTTATTTTACCTTGTTGGGTTGTGCAGTTTAACCATTGTGCTGAGTTGTGAGGTTCTTTTTACCATGGGTCAACTATGTAACTTTATTTTATTTAAATGAAAGGTTTACATTGCTGTGTTCAGGATTTCCTCTTTAGTGGTATTTAATGTTAATAAATGTTCTGATCTAAATGCTGCTGCCTTTGACCTTTAAAACTGAGTAATTTCTGAGATCATTAAAATAAGTGAAATGTTTATTTTGTACTTTGGTTTTATATTATTTGTACAAACATTTGTTTTATGCAACTTTAAACCTAATAATAATACATTACAAATTTAAATGTGTCTTTATTTGCTTTAACTAAGCTAAAGTTTTTAACAGGGACAAAAATGACAGTTTGTGTAGCAGGTCTGGACACGTAAATAAAATGTTATACTGTTTATTAGCATGAAGTAAACATTAGCAAGTCATGTGACTCGTGTGTTCACTCATGTGAAAGAGCTGTGCTTGTGTCTCTGTGGCGCAATCGGTTAGCGCGTTCGGCTGTTAACCGAAAGGTTGGTGGTTCGAGTCCACCCAGGGACGAGTGTCTTTTATTGCACAACCTGCCTGTTGATCAAACAGATATGAGACACAACAACAAGGTGTAGTTCCACAGAATAGTGGAAATAAGTAACTGAAAACATCCAGTAAACAACAGTCCTACAAGCACAAATATCCACCTGATAAGTCACTGGAGACCGGCTGTTCTGGTTTCTGTAGATGTTAAATGAAGATACTCGCCCAACGTGGGGCTCGAACCCACGACCCTGAGATTAAGAGTCTCATGCTCTACCGACTGAGCTAGCCGGGCTTATGCAGCAGGTCAGAACAGACAGCTCATTGGTCAGATCATCAGAGAGATGTAGGTTTAATTCACTAACATCACGACCAGATTAAGAACTAATTCACAGTTTACAAACAAACACAATTCAGAATAAATAACAGAAACAGACACAGACTTACTGTCGCTTTTAAACTACACAATTACTGAACCCGCTCCATTATGCTTTAAACCTCAGTGTATATTATCTGGAAACAGATGCTCTTCATATAGAAATATACTTTACATTTGCTTGTAAATTAAAACATCAATTCAGGTTGTTTTAAGTTCAATTGAAAAAATATTAACAGTAGCTCAACGTCCTAAAACCTAGAATATACATGTATAAATCCTACATTCATTCCACAAAGTTCACAAACTACATGATTTAATGAGTGAAGACTTGATGTTTGGAGCCCCTCTGGTGTGCAGGCTGGTACTGTGTATCAGCACTACTTACTGTGTGCAGGACCTGAGTCGTATCTGCTCCACTCACTGGTTGGTGACATTAAGCTCAGTCAAGAACTTTAAGAAATATATAGTTTAGATGGTTCACACATATAAGAACCCACAAAACCTCTTAGATGTGTATTTAGAGTCGGCGGAGATCTGGCATCTGGATTTGGGTCAGTGTATTTGGCCCGATTCTGGGCAGTCATTCAAAAAGAGTCAGAGCCGACACGGGCTGCCGGCACTGAACCAGATGCGGCAGGCTCGGCTTACAGGAGCTGCGCCGGAATTGGGCCACAATTACAAGGCTAGCTGGGTATCGTTAGCTGTCCTTTAAAAATACAAAAACAAACCATCTCATCTAACAAAATAGAATAAAATAATGTATAACAGTTTAATGATGCACCATACATACAGTGAAGCAAAAATAACATTCAAAGCTCAACAACATAAAAATACATCAAATCACCTAAATATTATCTACATAACACATACAGCAAAAACATGTGAACGTGGAACCATGTGTGTGTGTATGTGTGTGTGTGCATGCTTATGAATATTAATAGAATAGATACGTACAGAGATACATGAAGTGATATAAACACACATTAACTCCTCGGCAATAGAGAGATACAGATGTGCTAGTGGAGAGTTATTATTACTAAGCTGCTGTTCAAGTCCAGTCCAGTTGGTGGCGCTGGTGCGTCTTAAGTTGTTCTGCCATCCGCCATTAACCATCATAAGAAGAACAAGAAGCTGTTGTGTTTGTACTGTAGAGACTCATCTGTAAGTAAAATATGTATTTAATTATAACCCTTATATTTCATTATAATACATTCTAATTCATAATAAAACTAGAGTTCATAATAAAACATCACTGTGAGGATTTGAGGAGCTTTAACTCCACTTTTATTTAAACACACAAACTATTAGCTGCTCCGCTAACTGTTAGCATCACACATGATTCAGTACTGATGAACCGATTCATTTGAACCGATTTACCAAAATGAATCGATTGATTAGAACCGAGTTTCTTCATGATTAAATCTCACATTTTTATATAAACACGTGATATTTTTAAACTTTGTTTATAGTTGAACTTTGTTTATAGTTGAACTTTGTTTACAGTTGAACTTTGTTTACAGTTGAACTTTGTTTACAGGTGAACTTTGTTTACAGTTGAACTTTGTTTACAGTTGAACTTTGTTTACAGTTGAACTTTGTTTATAGTGGAACTTTGTTTACGGTGGAACTTAGTTTAACTTTTGTTAGGATAAATCTTTTGTTCAAAAGGTCCTGAAGAAAGCAGTCGAAGGAAGTCCAGAAAGTACTCTTTAAAACACTTTATTAAGTGTAAAAATAATCTGTGAATATATATCAGATCTAAGCCGGCCGGCGCTCCTTTTCTCCTGCAGTCTAGACACACCACGTAAGAAAGAGGCCGAATCTTTCTCTGCGCCAGTTTTTAAACTCAGCTAGGCTCCTCCTCCTTTACTGCTGGTGGAGCCAATGAAATGTGCTAAAGAGGCCCAGGCTCCGCCCTCTGCCAAGAGATTATGGCAGCCGCCATTTTGAATAGACCATGTGGTCTGGATGTAATACTTCCCATATTAAATGTACGTTTTTATGTTCCGAAAAACCTAACAATCCCCCCTTGAAAGCATCTTAATGCTTTCACAATAACTTTTAACTATAGGTTAGGTGTTTCTAGATCCCAGGAGATAAGGATAGCTGTCAGCAACCCCCCAATTTAACCCCTTCTGACTACATGGCCACTGGGCTGAATTTTATACAATAAAACGTTTCTAAAAATAAAAAGGCTACCAGTTAAACTAAAGGAACCGTACCTATCGCAACAGCTCCTAACCCTGAAACAAACAAACAAACAAAAAATAATAAAAACAGGAAATCAAAATAAAGTAATTTAAAAAATAGGAAATCAAACACGAGAAAAATAAAATAAAAACAATGGGTGCGTGGCTTCTACAGGAAGTCCGTTCAGGTTGTCCTCCACCAGACAGAGCTGCAGATATTCAGAAGGGGCCCATAGCTCCTGTGTCTCTGCATGACTCCTAATGTTGCACTTAACTAGTGTTTTCAAAGATGATCTATGTGTCTGCGAACTATATGTTTATGTTTTTTTTTTTTTCTCCTAGTCTAACTAAATTCTCCCCCCTGGTCTTGTTCCGCTCCGTTGATTCCGCTGGACTCTTCTTCCACATAGTCGGTTTTGTCGGGCTTTTCTGCTGCGGGTTGTTTCCTGTAGGCAGGTCCAGTTAGTGCCACTTCTGTCCCTTGGAGTGGGTCCTCCAGTCCCCTCAGTGTCTGCCTCTGCCAGTCCTTCCAAGTCTCCTTCCTTCATCACGGTGTGTGATTAGTAGTGCTGGTCCTCTCTCCTCATCTTGTCTGGTCGGTTTTACCTTTAATTAAGCAGAGTTAGTAGCACTTATACTGCTCGAAGTGGGTCTTCCGGTCCACCTTCAAGGGTATCCTCCTCATCATCATCTACCTGATATCTCGACAAATCAGCCAACACCATCTGGATAACTGGTGGATCCTGCCCCCCTCTGCTTCCTCTACTCACTATATCTATTACAAATCTTCCCATTAACACCCTGATACATGGGACACAACAACCACATACCACTAAAATTGCCGTTCCCACGCATGCTGACATCACCAAATTTGCAATAACTCCCTCCCATGGTCCAAATATCCCTTCTAGCCACTTAATCCATTCATTGTTTATCCCTGAATTTTCCTTCCATTCTCGTGACAAAGCCTTCAATCCTTCCAAAGCTCGTGTCACACTACCATCGGGTGCAGTATTATTAGGGATGAAGGTGCAACACGATGACCCCACAATCTGGCAAACTCCACCTTTTTCTGCTAACAACATGTCTAATGCCATTCTATTCTGTAAGGTCATAAGTGAAGTCTGGTCTAGCTGGTCTCTCAGTCCCTCAATGGCCTGAACACTGAAATTAACAAATCTCTGCTGATTGTAATAGAGATAGTTTATCCAGTCTACATTCTTATTGATAGTCACCCACCAAAAGAGTGCACTTTCAAACCCTGCAGCAATCTGGTTCCTAGCCTTAAATTCATCTGGGACCCCCCTTGGGACCCCTATACCATCAATCCACACGGTCTTGTCAAAGGATCCGCCAGGTTTGACCTCTCGGGTGTCTCTTCGATGGCTGTGGTGATTGGTCAGGACGTCCCCGGCATCCTCCACTCCGTGCTGCTTGTAAATTCTGAAAGGCATAATCAGAAAGACCAACGCACACTCCCCAGACCAATTCCCATGCAATCTTCGCCTGATTCTCAAATCTCCACACAACCATACTAAATCCGCCCTACTGAATCTTTGTGCATTCAGCTGGCTGCCTGTATAATTCCCATCAATATCCAGGATAATGGTTTCCTTACACCAACCTTCTGAAAAATGTCCCCTGTTTATCGGTCCTGGTTTGTTGCTCCTGAAACAGGTGTAATTGCCTTTATAGGCTTTGATGTTAGTTGGGGTTGGTTCCTGAGTTACTGGGTGGGTCATGGATAAGTCCCCACACCCTACTGGCGCAATTTCATTGAACAATGAGATTAGGCATGTCCAATTACCTGAAATTACTGGATGAGTGGCTAAATTAGGTTTTGCAGCTGCACATACAAAACAATCTTTAATATCTATGCTCTTTACTGTAAATCTGACCCATTCTAACCACATGTTAGGCTCCTCATCTCCAGTTTCCACCGCCAACTGATCGCGCCAGGTCATTGTTCCTGTTGGCGCTATGGCAACCGGTTGTGGCCCCTGACTACCTTCCCTTAGTTCCTCTATCTTGTCAGTTATATTGTTCGAAACTATGGTTGTCTTCGGTTTTACACACACTATGCCCAATGGGTCCTCGCCTTGTGCATCTACTCCTAAGGTAAAATAGTAATTAAGTTGGGGACCCCACCCAAAGCTAGATAGCTTGGGTAGGGTTAGGAGAACTGTCTTTCCTCGCAACTGAAGTTTTGTGCCGAGATAGGCTCGGGGCTTGTTGTCCAAATCTAATGCATGCCCCCTTGATAAACGGACCGTTGGGTCATAATGAATTTTATAATTTTGGTTCGAATGAGTGAACACTGATCCCCAAGTGGGACAGTAGGGTTCTGGTGAGGGATAGGAGGCGCAGCCATAAATATGATGACCCCTCCACCTATTTTCTTCACCACAATCCACTATTCTGCACACATCAAACACCACATTGGTGGGTCGGTTGTAATCTATCTCAATCTCGAAGCACTTGGTGGGGATTCTATGGTTTTGCTCAAGGGATCTTTTTGGTCTCGACCCCGGAGCAGTTATACTCGCAAAGTCGCACAATTCAAAAAGTCCCAGCAGGTGACACAGTCCTCTGAAAATTAAACACCTCATGGTTATTATTGGGCTACTCCCGTATCTAAGGTCAAATCTTAATTTGTGTTATACTCCCCACCTTGGTTTGCCTACCTCTTTTCCCCTTCTCCTTACCAGTCTGTCCCACCTTAAGCAGAATCAGGAATCACTCTCAAGGATGGGTGCCTGCAGATCCTGTCCAGTCCCGGCAAGGGTTCTGGTCGGAGGTTCAGCACGGACGCAGTGGCTCAGATGATACCAGGTGTTACCTTTCTTCCCTCTCACTCTGACTGCATGTGAAGTGGCTTCAGTCACTTCCCAAGGTCCGGTCCACCTCGGCTGATCCCACTTCCTTTTGTGCACCTTGATCCTGACCCACTGTCCTGGTTCCACCTCAGATAGCAATGGTACTCGTTCCTCTCCTTCTTTCGGTTTCTGGGGAGAGATACTGACAACAAACTTAGTTAAGGCTTCCATGTAATTGTCCAACTCTTCGTCCCACAGATCTAACATTTTGCCTACTGTTCTATCTCGTGGCGGACCTGACATGGGTCGACCAGTCAGCAGCTGGTGAGGTGAGTAATGAGAGTCCCCCCTAGGGGAGCTCCTCATGGACATGAGCACTAATGGCAATGCTTCAACCCAAGTCATCTTGGATTTATAGCAGGCTTTGGCCAATTTGGTCTTGATTGTTTGATTGGCTCTTTCTACAATACCCTGCGAACTCGGATGATACACTGAGCCAAATTTATGGGTTATTCCCAGGGCTTTTTCCACTTCTTGTAGTTGCCTGTTGCTGAAGTGGGTCCCATTATCCGACCTGATTGTGGTAGGTACACCATACCTCGGAATCAATTCGGTCTTAAGCCATTTCACTACAGTTTTGGCATCTTCACGCCTGGCAGGTATGGCTTCCACCCACCTTGTGTATCTGTCGATCATTACCAGTAGGTAACGATAACCCTTCACCACTCTGTCTGGACCCATGTCAGTGTAATCAATACAAATTTCCTTAAAAGGTGCGTCTGGTACTGGAAAGTTTCCGATAGGTATTCTGTAGGTCGGTTTCGGATTATTTTCCTGACACGCCCCGCATTCCCTCACATGCAACTGAACCATGTCTGCTAGCTTTGGATGCCACCAATTGGCCCTAAGGTGGTGCAGCATGGTTTTTGTCCCTACATGGGTGGGACCATGGGCTTCGATTAAGAGTAGCTTTAGTACCGCTCCTGGTGCCACTATCTTACCTTCGTGATTTCTCCAGATTCCGTCCACCTCTTTCGCCCCTTTCTGTAACCAACTATTCTTTTCATACGCTCCTGCCCTCTCTTGCATCTGTCTAAGATGAGTGTCTGTAAGTTCCGGCAGACTCAGTGTCGTCAGTGCTACCAGCTGTCTTACATAACCCCCAGCTGCTTTAGCCGCTAAGTCGGCTGCATTGTTTCCCTGGGCTACCTTGGTTTTCAAATTGGAATGTCCCTTACACTTTATTATGGCTACATGCTTTGGTAGGTGTACTGCTGTTAACAGTTCCTGTAACTCAGTCATGTGTTTAATAGGGGTGCCCTGTGAGGTGACTAGGCCACGTCGGAGCCACTGAGGTCCATCTACATGTATGGCTGAGTGTGCATATGCTGAATCAGTGTAGATGTTAACTCTTTTACCAGCTGACAGCTTCAGTGCCTTAGTTACAGCAGTGATTTCTGCCAGTTGGGCGGAAGCAGGTTGTGGTATGATTCCATCCTCTAAGGTCTCAAACTGTCCCTGTTTTTCACTTACCACCGCATATGAGGCTACCAACCCCTCGTTGCTCTTGTAGCAGCATCCGTCGCAGTACAGGTCCATGTCCCTTTCTCCTAGGGGTTCGGTGCTCAATTCCTCTCTAACCCTTAGCGCTTTACTAGCTACTAATTCACAGATGTGTAACTCATCTTCGTCTACTCTACCAGGAAGTGTGCTAGTCATATTAACAGTTTTTGCAGGTGCAAAGGTGATACTTGGCTGAAGAAGGGTGTCACTAATTTTTGAACGCCTAGCATTAGATAGTGTAAACGCAGCTGAGGTCAAGAATGCTACCACCCCATGCGATGTGTTGATTACCAAAGGATGACACATTACAATGTGGGCTGTTTTATCCACTGCTGTGGTTAATGCTGCCAAATGTTTAGTACATTGTGGTTGTCCCTGTACTACGGGATCCAATTTTGAGCTATGGTATTGGAGAATTTGTCTTTCCCCATTGCTCCCCCCTCTCTGAAAAAGAACAGCATTTACAATGCCCTCTTTTTCAGAGACATCCAGATAAAAAGGTTTAGTGTAGTCAGGGGACTGCAGATGCTCTGCAAGTGCGAGTGCTTGTTTTACTTCTACAAAACTGGCTTCCAGGCTGGTACTCCACTCAATTAGAGCAGTGAGGTTACGTTGACCCAATCTGGTCACTTCAGCCCTCAGTGGTGAGGTTAAGCCTGTGTAATTTGGGATGTAATTTCTACTATAGCCTGTCAGACCTAAAAAAGATAGCATCTGGCTGACTGTTTTAGGTTTAGGGAAGGCTCGGATCGTTTGTACAGCTTTCATAGTCAATGTGTGTCCCTTTGGAGAAATGCAACGACCTAAGAAGGTGACAACGGGTCGACAAACTTGTAATTTGGATTTGTTGACTTTATATCCTGCTTGTGCTAGCCTACAAAGGACCGTCTGGGTGTCTGTCAGGCAGGTGCGTGAGTCAGTGCAGGCAATAAGTAGGTCGTCTACATACTGAATTAGTGCTGTGTTCGTGTCCAGCAATTGGTCAGTCAGCAGCTGGGAAAGATCTTGTTTCAGACACTTGTTAAAAATACCGGGACTGTCCTTGTAACCTTGTGGTAATCTAGTGTAGGTGTATTGTTGTCCCCGATATGTGAAAGCAAAAATGTTTGCTAAATGTGATGGTACTGGTATGCAGAAGAAAGCGTTGGCTAAGTCAATGACTGTGAAGAACTTGTGTTCAGGGGTCAAGTTCTGTAGTGCTCTGTAAGGGTCTGGGACAGGTATGCTTTCAGTGACAGTCACCTGATTGATCAGTCTCAAGTCATGTACCATCCTGTATTCGTCCTTGTCCGGCTTTTTAACTGGAAGTATGGGTGTGTTCCATTTTGATCGGGTTGGGACTAAGACCCCAGTATCCAATAGGCCCTGTATAGTGGGGGCAATGCCAGTCTCTGCCTCAGCAGAGAGTGGGTATTGCCTTTTATACACGACCTCCGCCTCAGGTTTCATAGAAATAGGGGCGACATGATGTTTTACATGCCCTACGTCTATTTTGGAGGTGGTCCATAAAGAAGTAGGGACAGTCTTTAGCATCTGATCAGTCAGGTGGTGATCTGTGTGTTCTCGTCCATGGTGGCGTGGGAGGGAAACCTGTTCATAATGTACATTGTCCACACACTTACAGTCAATTTTCCAATACTTACTGTCCTGAGTTCGTGACAGATATGGAACGTCCGTCGGTGCATATGTCAGGGTCTGTGCAAGACATACCATAGGACCAAGCGATCTAGCTTCAGAACCTTTAGCCAACATCAAGGAGACATGTGGTGCCTGCGAGATGTCCGGATCCATTCTGAAGTATTCTTTCTGTTCCTGGTTTAGCTGCACCGCTGCTGCTACTCCCTCTGGTCCTAAGAAAATGGCTACACTACACAATTGGTTATTTAATCCTTCCATGTTTTGTTTCCATAAGTCATCATAAAGGTCGTCAGGGTCTCTGGTGTAGTACAAGGTACAATGGTACGGGTCTTGTGGGGGAACCAAGCAGGCTTGTGCCATCAACCAGAGTTTCCACAAGTTAAATACATACATTAAATTGGATGTGGTACCTTGTTTGTCGGGTGCGGTCAATCTGGCCCAGTAGATGTCGCAGGACTGAGGCTTTGGCTCAGAAACAGGCTGCATTATACAAATTCTGGCCTCTGGAGGAAGCTCCTGGCCTGGTAAAACTAACTTTGTACCTTGTGGGGTACAATATACAGTGGCCGATAATTTGCACAATACATCTCTGCCCAACAGACAAATAGGACAATTTGGTGAGTATAAGAAAGAATGGGTTAATTTTAGCTGTCCAATTTCCAGAACCATTGGGGTGGTGAAGTATTGGGTCTGCGTTGTTCCCGAGTATCCAACGGTGGTGATTGTGTTTGACGTAAGTGGAGGAATCCAATTGGGCTTACCAGTGATGACCGAAGCTGTAGCTCCAGTGTCGATCAAAAAGTCAAAATGCTCACCACCTACACCACAGGTGACAATTGGTTCTGGGAATATGTCACGACCTGTGGTGGACACTGGGCAGCATCAGTAAGGGTCTCCAGAGTGTCTAGGGCCCTGGGGCTGGTAGGCAGGTACTAAGGGTTGATTTGGAATTTCGGGATATGTTTGTGGTGTATGTCCCTGTGTAAACCGTGACTGCGGTGTCCCCGCAGGCTGGCTGGGGTAGGGACAATATCTTGCCTGGTGGTTTGGTTCGCCACAGTTAAAACATCCAGTCCTATCTGCTCGTCTAAACTGAGAGTGTGGCCTACGTGGACCTTCATTTCGCCTTTTATGTGGGGCTGCCCATTGCTGTACCGGAGGGTTGGGACAATATTGTGGCTGGTACTGGTGCTGGTATTGGACAGGGGCAGATTGCTGTATGTACTGCTGTGGCCTCTGTGATTTTAACGGTTGGGCGGGAGTTGCGGTTTGGGCCTGCTGTACATTATTGTTAGTAAACGTCTCACTTATCACCAATTGCTTTTTTTTACTCTTGTTATCCATTTCTGCCAGTTCTAACTTAATCAGGCGTTGTTGCATATGTTGTAGCCCGTCCACCTGCTCTGACTCCTTTTTATTATGTTTGGTGATGCAATGCACCACAATGGCTGTCCACTCGTCCTCTGGTTTGTTTAACAGTCCTATTACATCGTCTAGTTTGTCCTGTATAGCAGTTGGGAGTGCTTTGACAACTTGCGTCTTAAATAACAATGTGTTTACTGAATTGTGGTCATGTCGCTCTCCCGTGCACTGTCTCCAGGTTTTCTGAGCTCGCCTCAAGAATTCTCCTCCCTCTTCACCCTTATTCATGATCATGCCTTCTAACGCCTGGAGGTTCTTTTGTGTGGGGTACATGCTGCGTAATGCGTCCCAGACATCTCCTCTATGGTGTGAAAAAGGGGTACGAGAGGATAGTGCGGTAGTTCCTAGCTGTGTTTCTATTCGCCCAAAGGGTTCTTTGTAATCCATCCTCAGCATTATGGCTCTAAGGTCACCCATACATAAATTGTCAGCTGCGGTTACCTGTTCAAACTCCTCTATCCAAGGTTGGGCTCCTTTAATTAGGGGAGGTAAGCTATTCACTAACGATTGCATATCGCGGTGAGACCATGGGACAAAAATCTGAGCTCCGGAGGCAGTTTCGATCAGTGGGAGTTGCAGGTGTTTCCCATTTCTTAGTCTGAGTCCGTCGTCAGGGTGATTGATGGGCTGTCGGTGCATTTTGTCTAACATATAATCGTCCTCTAGGTGTTCCGAGATTGCCGAATCAATGGGGTTCACAGGTGGTGGAGTAACGGTCATGGGAAGCGCCCTATAGTCTGTACTAGGGGATTTACGTGTTGCAGTGGGTATGGCTACAGGGTGAGTCCGTGTGACGGTCAATGTGGTGGGGTGACAGTCCTGCTGGTTTACCTGGGGGTATGTCATTGGGTGGGGGTCAGTTGATGTCAAATGATAACCAGTCACTGTTATCTGTTCAGGGGGACCAGGTGGCTTGGATGTGGGAGATATGGTTGGGAGAGCTTGAAAAGAGGATCTGGTCTGGTCAGAGCCTACACTATCTTGTTCCGACTCACCACAATCACTACGATTGCCTTGAGGTGAGTGTGTAGGTACCTGTTCGGGGAATCTTACCGTGTTCTTTTCAGGTCTCTGTCGTTTTGTGCCAGTTGGTGACTGTTGTAGATCAGTCTGTTTATCTATGGTTTGTTTGTGTTCCTGTCTTAGGTTAGCCATCTCGGCGTTTAAGTCGTCCAACATGGCCAAGTGTACACTTAACTGCCCTCCGGTCACTACCATCGTAGTCTCTTGGGCTTCCGGACGGTAATGTGAGGGTGAAGCAACATCCTGCTTGGTAGGGTCCGAATGCTCCCCATTCCTTAGCGACATCTGCTGGAGAGCTTTCAACATATTATTTGCATATTCATATGGAGGAGGGGCCTTAGGTAGGGGCACTGCACCAGAATTCAAAACTGATGGATCAGGGACTGGTAACTTAGGTTGAGGTGCGTCAACGTCTGAAGTCTCAAGTCCTTTGTTCATTTCTCTATCTGCTTTGCTTATTACAATTTTCATATGTTGCAAACATACCTTAGTTCTAGCTAATTGGTCTTGCAGTTTTATCAACTGTCGCCTGTATGCTAATGACTTCAGTAGCCCTCCTTGATCCAATTTCTCCTGTTTTACCCCAACTTCTCCCTGCTGGTATTCCAAAATTTTTAATCTTTGTGCAGCTGGAGGAACAGACTCACTTGAAATTGGATACAATCCCCTAGTTACCCAACTACGAAATAATTTTTTATATTTCTCCCCTTCCTTGTCTCTACCTTTTACTGGAGTGGTGTCTTTAATCCTATTAATAACTACCTGCTGCAATTGTCCTGCTGTTAGATCTCCCATTTTAGGTTACACTACTGTTATATTTTGCTATCAGAACAGTTAAAGTAAAACACAAGTGTGATGGACTGAATAAAGTGTCAAGATAAAAGGCAATACACACCAAGTTATTCACCTGAGGAGGAATTGGTCTTACTCAGAGGTGGGGAGTCGCCGATGATGTTAGTCACTGGTGACGTCACTTTAGCTCTGCCTCTTGAGGGTCGTCCAGGGCTTCCTGGTGGGATTCCTCCAAATCACTACTTACTCACAGCCGTAGTCTTTAATTCAAATGCAATAGAAGAAACATGTTGATGCAACATTTAAAACAGTTAGGGATGTGTAATGTGTCATTTCAAAAGACATAAAACTTTTTCAAACTGTATAAACACTAGCGATGTGTCGCAAGATGATTCGAATCTATGAATCGGCTCTTCTAACCGAAACAAAGGAACCGACTCTTCCGGCAGTCGCCATGTAAACACGCGGCTCTTCAAAAGGAACCGAGACAAAAGACTCGACTCACAATTTTTTATTTATTTTGCTCGGTAACAGATGCTATTCAAACTATTACAAAACATACTTAAGCAAAAGCAAAATTACAGTCCGTGAAATGTGCTTTAAAAACTACTTAGTTACAGTAACCAGTGTAAACAAAGCCTTAACACTGAGCACTGGTTTCGTGCATGCGGCGTACGTCATCATTCACCGACGCATGCGCACCGATCGAATTTGCCCAAAAATCATATCACCGCTAATGAAACATTCCCCACTTGCGACATATTGATGTCGAATTATTGCCCAGCATTACCCCACACATTAAAACAAAAAAAAAACAATATAACAATCTCTCAATAATACATGCACCAATACACCCAGCAAATCTCCTATCACGACTAACAAGCGCTGTGTTACTCGCCAAAATGGTGGACAGACAGAAAACCACGCTCAGCTCTCTGGTCCAAAATGGCCGCCGAACAAAAGAAACCACGCTGCGCAACCCAGAGCCAAAATGGCGGACAGACGAAGCCACGCTGCGTTCTCCAAGAAACAAAATGGCGGATAGACAGAAAGCCACGCTGCGTTCTCAAGAAACAAAATGGCGGACAGACGGGAGACCACGTTGCATTCCCAAGACAAAATGGCGCCGACAACAAAAGAAACCACGTTGCACATTCAGCACACGGTTTCACAGACAAACATACACAGAGACTTACTGACGAACAAAACTCCTGATGTACTGTTTTTCAAACCTGATTTAGAATTTAAAGTAGTCTAATTAACCGAACTCCGTTCCCGAAACAGTCAAGTCCGAATTTAGAATAATCTTAATGATCAAATCTAGTTTCCAGCACCAAAAGATTCTTTCAAGATTAAACGGCGCTCCGTTACCGTAACAGACAAGCCCGTATATAGGACAATCTTATAGATCGAATCCCGTTTCCAGCACCGGCAGATTCTTTCAAGATTTCCCACACGAATTTACGAATTCCGCTCCCATAACCGACAAATTCGTTATAATTTAGAACTATCAAATTAATTAAACCCCGCTCCCATAACAGTCAGGCTAATTAAAATGTAGAACAATTCGAATTAGACGAGTCTCGCTCCCATAGCCGACAGACTCCCCTTTCCCTCCAATAGTGTTCCATACACAATGGCGCCCTTAACATTTATTTTAACCGGTTTGGTTCAAATTCAGATATCAGGAAACACACATTTTTTTTTAGCTCCAACATATATTCACAGTTTTAAACTATCTAATGATACTTTAGTAATTTAATCAGACACTTACGGAATCTGTGATTCACTTTCACACTCAGTACACTAAATAATAAATGCATCTAATATATATACAGAGAACGTCTGTTTACTTTAAGCAGGCGCGCGCCCTGTACTGAGTACAAAAGATATTTTCAGAATTCCTGGTCTTACCTCAGTCAGCTGAATTAATTCTGATGCAATCCTCAGACCTCTTGAACCATCCTCTGGCTACCATTTGTTAGGATAAATCTTTTGTTCAAAAGGTCCTGAAGAAAGCAGTCGAAGGAAGTCCAGAAAGTACTCTTTAAAACACTTTATTAAGTGTAAAAATAATCTGTGAATATATATCAGATCTAAGCCGGCCGGCGCTCCTTTTCTCCTGCAGTCTAGACACACCACGTAAGAAAGAGGCCGAATCTTTCTCTGCGCCAGTTTTTAAACTCAGCTAGGCTCCTCCTCCTTTACTGCTGGTGGAGCCAATGAAATGTGCTAAAGAGGCCCAGGCTCCGCCCTCTGCCAAGAGATTATGGCAGCCGCCATTTTGAATAGACCATGTGGTCTGGATGTAATACTTCCCATATTAAATGTACGTTTTTATGTTCCGAAAAACCTAACACTTTGTTTACAGGTGGTTTTGTAGACTTTTGTAGTCACAGTCAGCTGAAAAGTGTAAGCGAGCGTCTTTAATTGTGTACTTAATTATCACTGCGCCATCTACACTAAATGTTTTACTGTGTGTCTAAACCATGTATTACGGTACCTGGGGGGTATTCCAGAAAGCAGGTTTAACAAACTTCAAACTTAAACCTGAACTCTGAGTTGACTTATCTCACCGTGTCATAGCCGGAGTTTTCTGTTCCAGTAAAGCGGTTGTTAGGATAAATCTTTTGTTCAAAAGGTCCTGAAGAAAGCAGTCGAAGGAAGTCCAGAAAGTACTCTTTAAAACACTTTATTAAGTGTAAAAATAATCTGTGAATATATATCAGATCTAAGCCGGCCGGCGCTCCTTTTCTCCTGCAGTCTAGACACACCACGTAAGAAAGAGGCCGATCTGAGCCCGCCATCCCTTTTTTTAAAACTAGTCTAGGCTCCTCCTACGCCGCTGCTGTTGGAGCCAATGAAATGTGCTAAAAAGCCCCGGGCTCCGCCTCCCCCCTTCGGTATGAGTCAGGGGGGGGGGATCCGGGTCACGGCGTCATTTTGAACAATAGACCATGTGGTCTGGATGTAATTTATGTTTAATAATGATATGTTAAAAACCTAACAATCCCCCCTTGGAAGCATCTTAATGCTTTCACAATAACTTTTAACTATAGGTTAGGTGTTTCTAGATCCCAGGAGACAAGGATAGCTGTCAGCAACCCCCCAATTTAACCCCTTCTGACTACATGGCCACTGGGCTGAATTTTATACAATAAAACGTTTCTAAAAATAAAAAGGCTACCAATTAAACTAAAGGAACCGTACCTATCGCAACAGCTCCTAACCCTGAAACAAACAAACAAAAAATAATAAAAACAGGAAATCAAAAATAAAGTAATTTAAAAAATAGGAAATCAAAAAGAGAAGAAAAATAAAATAAACACAATGGGTGCGTAGCTTCCACAGGAAGTCCGTTCAGGTTGTCCTCCACCAGACGGAGCTGCAGATATTCAGAAGGGGCCCATAGCTCCTGTGTCTCTGCATGACTCCTAATGTCTTATGGATTCTCCCCTGTCGGCCTTACCTGTTTCCACAGCAGCACAAACATTTCCTAAAAATAGCAGAGTACCAAACATATATACATTGTAAACAATCCTGAACTAACCCCTTGCGTTTTGTAGCTAAACTATGTGTGTTGCACTTAACTAGTGTTTTCAAAGATGGTCTATGTGTCTGCGAACTATATGTTTATGTTTTTTTTCTCCTAGTCTAACTAAATTCTCCCCCCTCGTCTTGTTCCGCTCCGTTGATTCCGCTGGACTCTTCTTCCACATAGTCGGTTTTGTCGGGCTTTCTGCTGTGTTTAGTTCCCTGTTGGCTGGTCCAGTTGGTGTCACTTCTGTCTCTCGGAGTGGGTCTTCCAGTCCCCTCAGTGTCTGCCTCTGCCAGTCCTTCCAAGTCTCCTTCCTTCATCACGGTGTGTGATTAGTAGTGCTGGTCCTCTCTCCTCATCTTGTCTGGTCGGTTTTACCTTTAATTAAGCAGAGTTAGTAGCACTTATGCCGCTCGAAGTGGGTCTTCCGGCCCACCTTCAAGGGTATCCTCCTCATCATCATCTACATGATATCTCGACAAATCAGCCAACACCATCTGGATAACTGGTGGATCCTGCCCCCCTCTGCTTCCTCTACTCACTACTTCTATCACAAATTTTTCTATTAATACCCTGATGCACGGGATACCATAACAATAACATATCACTAAAATTACCAATCCTACACATACTGACATCACCAAACTCGCAATAACTTCCTTCCATGGCCCAAACATCCCTTCTAGCCACTTAACCCATTCATACACACATACAATCATACAACAGACAAACATATAAGCTACTTACCCAACCCTCACCGCAGCCACCCCACTCCCAACATCGGGATACACGGCCACGGTGAGCTTAGACACCACTGCCGCAAGGCTTTCTGGGTAAAGCCCGTGCCAGACCCAGTGGCGACGCTACACTGTCCCCTCCCTAATGGTCAACCGTCCCGGTGACCCACTCACCAGCGTCCACTGGGTGGCTCCATGTCTGGACCGCACCCCATTACACTGCCGAGTCGCTCTTCCACCCACTGCTGGACCGGGCACCCTGCCCCTGCAGCCACCTGGGCTAGCGCACTCGCACAGACCGGGCATATTGGCTCACCAAACCATCAGAGCCACCCAAACACCACGATCCCACTTCTGACACCAATGTGGCGCCGGCGAGTAAGGAAGGTTAGCGTCAGGGCCGCAAGTGAGCTGCCTTTGGCAGTTCATTCAGTGTTTTAGCGACAGACACCCATTCATACACACATCCCTTCTGAAAAATGTCCCCTGTTTATCGGTTCTGGTTTGTTGCTCCTGAAACAGGTGTAATTGTCTTTATAAGCTTTGATGTTGGTTGGGGTTGGTTCCTGAGTTAGTGGGTGAGACATGGATAAATTCTCTATGTGTTAAATTAGACATTTTAGACCGCTTTAAACAACCTTTCGAGCAAAATCTGTAACACGTATTAAGAAAAAGATAAACTGATGGGTTTTAACGAGACACACCCTAGAACAGAAGATTCCTGCCTAGTCGAAGAATACGAGTATTCTTTTAACATTCACTGGCACAACTCAGACAAAAGAACGTAAACCTCAGTACAACAACAGTGTCTACTGGAAACAAACAATTACTTCACCGCGACCGACAATGGTCCTATGGAAACAAACATATACTTCAAGGCAATCGACAGTGATCCCCTGGAAACAAACAATCACTTCACCGCGACCGACAATGGTCCTATGGAAACAAACAATCACTTCAAGGCAATCGACAGTGATCCCCTGGAAACAAACAATTACTTCACCGCGACCGACAATGGCCCTATGGAAACAAACATATAGCTCAGGGCAATCGACAGTGATCCCCTGGAAACAAACAATTACTTCACCGCGACCGACAATGGCCCTATGGAAACAAACATATACTTCACCGCGACCGACAATGGCCCTATGGAAACAAACAATCACTTCACCGCGACCGACAATGGCCCTATGGAAACAAACATATACTTCAGGGCAATCGACAGTGATCCCCTGGAAACAAACAATTACATCACAGCGACCGACAATGGTCCTATGGAAACAAACATATAGTTCATTACTTGTCTCTCATACTGCATTAACCCTTCCTGCTATATAAAATTCCCCTTCAAACAGTTCAAACTGATCAGAGCAGAAGGTGCATACACATTACATCTAACATTTTCTACACTTATTCCTAGTTCATCATCGCCGATTTGTCTCTCATACTGCATTAACCCTTCCTGCTATATAAAATTCCACTTCAAACAGTTCAAACTGATCAGAGCAGAAGGTGCATACACATTACATCTAACATTTTCTACACTTATTCTACTTCATCATCGTCGCATGCTAGAGAGCCTTCAAATTTTCTAAATCACATTTTTTCCAATACAAATCCCCAATCCACTATTTATTATTTACTCTGTCATACTTAAAATAACAACAGCTCTGCTATATCAACTTCCATCAGTCCTACAAACCCCTGACTTATATTATTTATTCATTCAGATTTTTACCCCAACTTTTGGTCACTGGTACTAACACACCTCCTGCTTCTAACAATACAGACTCCATTTCCCACAATCCAACAGACTCTCACATGACCATCTCCTGCTCCTAGTCAGCCAATCCCTCATGCTCATCATCACCAGCGCTTTGATCCACTTTGGCTTTCTTGAATCACATTAAACTCTACTTAAACAGTTCCATTTAGTTAACTCACTGCAAAGTACTACCAACCTTACTGTAAAATACATTTAAAACCTCTATAAGATGTTACCGAACCCCTCACTTTTTATTATGGAACTCAGATCTTCAGGTGGATGTCTATTAAAACACACTACTGTCCCACACGGTCACGATCAGCTTTCCCTTCCTCTTGTCTGATGATGTCATTACTTTGGCATTCTGTACCTCAGCACCGCATATGCCTCTTGAACACTGCTTTACTCAAACATCAGAATGCAACAACAGCCATGACACACATCTGCAAGATCTGGTATTCATAATTTTTTACATCATCTTTGGTACTGCATAAGTGTCCACCATCCTCAGCCAGTACACAGTAGATTAAATATCAGACTTCTCTTTACTCATGCAGGGCCTGCAGTTTATGGCCTCAACCCCCCGCTGGGTTGCTGTGTGTCTGTGAAACCTATGACCTGGGTCTCCAGTCACCCCCCTTCATGTACTTCTCTCCTAACAAGTTATTTTCTTCTCACTATTCCCTCAATCTTTAAATTGCACTCATCTATGATCATGCATAGTATTGCCACAAGGTTTACTGCACCACATTGAACCAATCTAACTTCTTCAATAAACTATATAATATAAAATGAGTGAGTTGACCTGATCAATTAGCTAGAAAAGATTCATCGGATACAACACAAGCATCAAATATTAACAATTGTCAATTAACAATTTCCAAAAATATTACCAATTAAATTGAATCTTACCGGAGTCCGTGTAAGCAATTATATTTAATCTCCTGAGACCCGAGCTTTGATTTTTTCAATGCATTTTTCCTATTCCTTTTGTTTTTAACCTTATTAGTTGGGCGACACGGTGGCTCAGTGGGTAGTACCGTCGCACACTGTCACAGCAAGAAGGTCCCCCCTCCGCGGAGCCCGCATGTTGTCGCGTGGGCCTCCCCCGGGTGCTCCGGTTTCCTCCCACAGTCCAAAGACATGCCAGCGAGGCGAACCAGAGACACTGAACTGTCCATGTCTGTGCCCGATATAACCTGAATCCCGTGCAATGAGCAACCACCGCTCCCGGTCATAAATGTAACCAAAGTGCAAAACATAACATCAAAATCTTAAAGAAGCAAACAAACTTTATTAGTGTTCTAGTACTTTTGCTACCACTAGCTGGCAGACAAAAGTGTCCACTAATGGGGACAATCGATCGAAGTTTAGCAGGTCAAGGAATAAGGCATAACAAAACCAAAATTTAATGTCCTCATATGTGAGGTAAGACTGAAGATTACCTTCACCAGGCGTCCCTAAATCTGCATGCATATACGTACCTGAATCTGCATGCATATCCGTAGGTCTGCCAGTCCAGCTGCCCCAGCACAATGTATCACAGGATTTAATACACAAAGCGGCATTTTAAACATAAATTCTTATTCCTGCCATAATACTCCCCCCTTTTTCAAATTTTACAATCAAATCTTGAAAATAAAATATTAAATAAACCTTCTAAATGTGTTTATCCTGTTGGAAAGCACAGAATTTTAAAGTTAGTTCAATCAAAGTCTGGTGTTAGCTGGACCTGTAAACAAATAATGTCGTTAGTGAGCAGTGGAAGGTGTGCAACAGCTTTGTCGGCAGTGTCACCTCTGGCATTGTCCTGTAAAATTGGAACAAAACTTTACTTAAATAGTTCCACTTAAATTGAATAGGAGGGACAATGACACAAAGTATCATTTGCTAAAATTTTAACTAAGCCCACTTGTTTCCTGTCTGTTGCAGCATCTCTGGATGCAAATCCTTTCACAAACATTTCCAATTCAGGATTCCTATCAGGCCCAGAAAAAATAGATAGAGTAATACAGTCATGATGTTCACCATCTCCTGCAATTAGTAAAAAGTGGTAGGATTAAGTACATTACAGCATTTGATAATAATGTTAAATTTTAGAAGTACACTGTAGTATTTATACAATCATTAACTTGATACGTGAGATGTTTTCCTTTCAGTTATAGAACATAATTTGGCACTAACCGAGTTAGATAAGTATAACCCTCAAGATCACTTAGTATAACTACGGATATTTCTGTAGCAGACAAAGACAGAAAGAAAATTCTGCACAAATCCAGAAGGGATCAGAGTCCCTGTCTTGTACAGAAATAGTGGTACCTTCAGGCAAAAACTAGTCTAGGCTCCTCCTACGCCGCTGCTGTTGGAGCCAATGAAATGTGCTAAAAAGCCCCGGGCTCCGCCTCCCCCCTTCGGTATGAGTCAGGGGGGGGGGATCCGGGTCACGGCGTCATTTTGAACAATAGACCATGTGGTCTGGATGTAATTTATGTTTAATAATGATATGTTAAAAACCTAACACGGTTCAGGGTTAGATAACTCAATTCTGAGTAGATTAAACCCAGCAGAAGCGCGTTCACGGTTAACTCTAAACAGGCATTCTCAATGGAGTGGCGATAAATGGATTCATCATGGATGTGAATGAAAGAAAAAGTAGTTCGTCATATTTTACACCAATAGAAGTGTTTATTTTAATGTTTGCATGTGCAGATCATGAAAATGTTTTAAATGTAAAAGTAATACAGCATCGTCCGTAAAAAAAAGACGTCGCAAATGGCAAAAAAAAAAAGTTAGTTAAATGTGAGTTAATGCGTGAGTTTAAATTCAATAAAAAAACTTGTTGAAACATAATTCAACATTTAGCAGAAGGATAGGGCAAAATGTTTAATATGTCAGTTTGTCACGATTTTACACGTTTTTTCCCTTTCATTTACTCAATCTAGGTGTAATCCAAGTGGAATCAGATGCACATAGCAGCAGATAAAAAATAAAATACAAAAACTGTCTATGTTTAAGGCATGTTTATTACATGTAAATCATTAGTTTGTAGTGGAGCATAAACTGTGGAATATTAAGAACTGCATTGGTACAGTCTGAATACTTTTATTGCCATCTCTACAGTGATTGGTGGTTTGAGCCTCCTGCAATTGTTAGTGATCTAAATGTCCCTAGATCCTGATGAGTATAAATAATGTTCTTTAATACAAAAAAAAAAACACTGTTGAAGGATAAAGAAACCATCTCCGCTGCCTCAGAGTGGGATGATACTGGGAGGCCTACAGAGGAACAGTATATGTTGAACATAGAGCATGGCATTTCATTTGATCTACCATGATAATGTGTGTGACTGTCCTCTAACAGAATGTGATGGGCAGTTCCGAATCAGATGAGGGACCATCCACATCCAAAGCTCAGCTTAGAACAGTAAAAATGTCTTACCAAATATCTGAAATATTTAGAACACATTAAGCTATGTTTGATCATAACATGCTATTTTTGTCTCTTTCTTTTAAGTTGGGTGTAAATAAAATGGACTATACAAGGTCTATCTGGAGAAACAAACTGCAAAGTGTGATCCTCAGGTGGAGCATATAAAACAGTCAAGGCTAGAAATTCAGTTGCTTGAACTTAAGATGGGTGTCGGTGCTACGGGTGTATAAATATAAATGTTCTCACTAAAGAATAAGGACAAGGAAATGAACTTGTTGCATTGTTTTATTTTCAGTGATCATTAACAGAGCCTGACCATTTGGCTTCAATGTTTGTAATGTGGGGAGCATCACATAAGATCTTGATGAAAGCATCTGCATAAGATGGAGAACAGTAGGTTGCAGAACATGTATTAAATGTTACACTGTTTTATTTGACATTTATTCGTTTTTTAAGATAATGGTCACTACCTGTATGTGGAGGGATATTCTGTCTGCTGTTCAAAAAATAAAAGACAACATTTTAATAAAATAAAATCCACATCTGTCAGCTACCCACCCACACACAGCTGTAACATATATGCATATGATAATATTTGTAAAAAATAATACTTGAACAGACCCATAACAGGGCAGTTGCAACATTCATTGATATGTAGTAAAATCATTACATAATTTTGCAAATACTTTTTTTTGTACAGACAGGGTTTTCACTCATTAATGTGGCTGTAAAAATACTACTACCAGTAAAATTATACACACACACACACACACACACACACACACACACACACACACACACACACACACACACACACACACACACACACACACACACACACACACACACACACACACACACACACACACACACACACACACACACACACACACACACACACACACACACACACACACACACACATATATATATATATATATATATATTTTTTTTTTTTTTTTTTTTTTAACCCCAAATTAGCCCCAAAAGTAACAACCATGTTTGGGGCTAATTACTACAATCAATTTAAACCACAAATTATTTTAGCTTACTAAACTATGTGTGTTTAAGGTATTCTATATTAATCCATAACATTCCATCCATAATGTTATAATTAATGTTGTTACAAGCCTTTTTATTAATATTGTGATTATTGTGATTAATAATGTTGCAGCTGCCCCTTGTGGCAACTGTCCCCACTCTCCCCGAATTGACTGACTGTGATAAAAACGGAAAGGTTTGCGAATAAATCCATCCGGAAATGACTAAACTAAGTTTAATGACTCGTTCCTGACTAAGATCTGTTCAAATGCTTAGCGCGTCTGTATCCACTGGATCCTGGAGTAAAGAACACGCCAGGTTTACATGAGAGAAGTGTGTGTAACTCCGGGTTAGGTTTAAGTTAACCTGCCAACCAGCAGGTTAGCTTCAGAGCGTAAGTTGCTATAGTAACTGACACAGGCTCTCTTTAATCTCGGTTTCTGGAACGGAAAACCCCGAGTTTTCCTTAATTCTGAGTTAACTTACCCGGTTTAATCACTTAACCTGCTTTCTGGAATACCCCCCTGAAGCGTTGAAGAGGGTAAAACTGCTGTTTATAGTTTAATAAACATTATTTACCGTGTTCTGATGCACAAAATCCACTCAGTTCAAGAGGAGCATTGACTGTTATTAATGAAATACATTTCAGACATTTTTACTGGAGGAATTTGTTGTGATCGGATCTCAAACTCATGTAAAATGTCTATTCGGTTGTGTTAATACCACTTTTTGAAGAGCAATATAATAAGCAAAACAAATTGTTATCAGGTGCCACCCCGACATCAATGAAGAACATTTACTCTAGTACTAATCTTGTGATTTTGAGATAATTTTACTGTAGGCATTCAAATAACTTTTTGCTGCCTGGTGCCACAGTAGCTTCAGTTCATAACAATAACAACAGCCAGTTACAACAGTCTAAAGAATTTCCCTTTAATTATGATTACAGCACATCTATCTATTTCTCTGACTGTCTGTCTGTCTGTCTATTAGAGCTTTAATAATGCAGTCAGCAGAAGAGGGAGACGTCACCCCTGTAGATCTACAACATGAAGAATTCCAGAAGAAACTAATAAAAAAGGAGGAGGATGATGATGATTTCTTCTGTAAGTAAATATGGAGCTTGATGCCACTTTTCCACCAGACAGTGTGGTACAGTACAGTATGGTATAGTACAGTGTGGTACAGTACAGTATGGTACAGTACAGTATGGTACAGTACAGTGTGGTACGGTACAGTGTGGTACGGTACAGTGTGGTACGGTACAGTATGGTACGGTACAGTGTGGTACGGTACAGTGAGGTACAGTACAGTGTGGTACGGTACAGTGAGGTACAGTACAGTGAGGTACAGTACAGTGTGGTACAGTACAGTATGGTACAGTACAGTATGGTTCAGTACAGTGTGGTACAGTACAGTATGGTACAGTACAGTGTGGTACAGTACAGTATGGTACAGTACAGTGTGGTACAGTACAGTGTGGTACAGTACAGTATGGTACAGTACAGTGTGGTACAGTACAGTATGGTACAGTACAGTATGGTACAGTGCAGTGTGGTACAGTACAGTATGAAACAGTACAGTGTGGTACAGTACAGTATGGTACAGTACAGTGTGGTACAGTACGGTTCAGTACAGTGTGGTACAGTACAGTATGGTACAGTACAGTGTGGTACAGTATGGTACAGTACAGTGTGGTACAGTACAGTGTGGTACAGTACAGTGTGGTACAGTGCAGTATGGTACAGTGCAGTGTGGTACAGTACAGTGTGGTACAGTACAGTGTGGTACAGTGCAGTGTGGTACAGTACAGTGTGGTACAGTACAGTATGGAACAGTACAGTGTGGTACAGTACAGTATGGTACAGTACAGTGAGGTACAGTACAGTGTGGTACAGTACAGTGTGGTACAGTACAGTATGATACAGTACAGTATGGTACAGTACAGTGTGGTACAGTACAGTATGGTACAGTACAGTGTGGTACAGTACAGTATGGTACAGTACAGTGTGGTACAGTACAGTGTGGTACAGTACAGTATGGTACAGTACAGTATGGTACAGCACAGTGTGGTACAGTACAGTGTGGTACAGTACAGTGGTACAGTACAGTATGGTACAGTACAGTGTGGTACAGTACAGTATGGTACAGTACAGTATGGTACAGTACAGTGTGGTACAGTACAGTATGGTACAGTACAGTATGGTACAGTACAGTATAGTACAGTACAGTATGGTACAGTACAGTATGGTACAGTACAGTACAGTGTGGTACAGTACAGTGTGGTACAGTACAGTATGATACAGTACAGTATGGTACAGTACAGTGTGGTACAGTACAGTATGGTACAGTACAGTGTGGTACAGTACAGTATGGTACAGTACAGTGTGGTACAGTACAGTGTGGTACAGTACAGTATGGTACAGTACAGTGTGGTACAGTACAGTGTGGTACAGTACAGTATGGTACAGCACAGTGTGGTACAGTACAGTGTGGTACAGTACAGTATGGTACAGTACAGTGTGGTACAGTACAGTGTGGTACAGTACAGTATGGTACAGTACAGTATGGTACAGTACAGTGTGGTACAGTACAGTATGGTACAGTACAGTATAGTACAGTACAGTATGGTACAGTACAGTATGGTACAGTACAGTGTGGTACAGTACAGTATGGTACAGTACAGTATGGTACAGTACATCTGTCTCGCGTTTGTTGTGCAGTGTGGTACAGTACAGTGTGGTACAGTACAGTATGGTACAGTACAGTGTGGTACAGTACAGTGTGGTACAGTACAGTATGGTACAGTACAGTATAGTACAGTACAGTGTGGTACAGTACAGTATGGTACAGTACAGTGTGGTACAGTACAGTATGGTACAGTACAGTATGGTACAGTACAGTGTGGTACAGTACAGTATGGTACAGTACAGTGTGGTACAGTACAGTATGGTACAGTACAGTATGGTACAGTACAGTGTGGTACAGTACAGTGTGGTACAGTACAGTATGGTACAGTACAGTATGGTACAGTACAGTGTGGTTAGTATTGGAGTCACTAATCAGTAGAAGTAATAAGAGAAAGTGGATAGTGGGATTAGAACCTGTACTGTACCGTACTGTCCTGTGCTGCTACACTCCAGTCTGGATTTGAGTTTTAATCTAACTAGGATTTATTTGTGATTGGAAATCAAACCCACAACCTTCAGTTTCCTCCAGTTGTTGAGTTTCTTCTTCTCATATTGATGAATTTCAGGTGAAATCACTTTAATCCCTCCAGAACTTGTTGCTTCTGTGGAACTGCTCTTCTCAGAGGACCAACAGTGTGGAGGTTTCCAGATGAAGCCTGTGAAGAAGGAAGAACCTGAAGATACAGATGAACTCAGTAAGATATTTTTTATAATGTTTTTATAAAATAATTTCTCCTAATTTGGTCGTGTCTGAATTACTTGTAATATTTGTGTATTTTAGTGCATAAGTGAGCAGGTGAGTGAAATGAGGAGACAGAAGTAAAGAATATTAAACAGATCATGCTGACTGTACAGTGTGTAGACTAGTATATAATTACAGAGTAATGCCAGGTGAATACAAGTGGCTGAATGATTGGGTAATGAATGAGAAGAAATAAAGTCGAGCTTCCGTCCAGATCTTAACTGTCCTTATTGTGGGTATCAGACGTCTGATGACTGGGGTGTACTTGGGGAGCAGGAACAAAGACAGGTGATCAGACTGACCCAGGTGGGGGAGGGGTGTAGCTTCTGATGAAACTTTGGACGTCCAGATCTTAAACTGCAGTGATTAAAGTCTCCAGAAACAATAAAAACTCCATCTGGGTTCACAAAGGTCTTTCATAGCTGCGTTAGCATTAGCATCTGGAGGGATATAAACTGCAGCAGTAACAATGCAGGAAACCTCTGGTGGTTATAATACCTGGTTATAAAGGGTCTACACGTTATAACCAGGTATTCCAGGTCAGCAGAGCAGTAGGTATTAACTATGAAAGAGTCCATGTACCAGGTTTTGTTTACATAAAGACAAACACCACCACAGAAGCTCTTCATCAGTTCCACCACGCTGTGGTTTAGCTGCAGTCCATGATCCTCTTCTGTGTCAGGGTCCAGATTTTTATTTTCTCATGGCATATTGGCAAGTAAGAAACAAGGTAGTTTTAGCTTAGCATGCTATCCTCCACATTTACCCTGTTTTGGCTCTTCCTGTTGTGATGAACAGCTCGCTTGGACGCGGTGTTCTGCTCACCTCTGGAAGTAGCTGGTTGAATTAGAATGGACGGTCCAAAACAACACTTAAAGCGGTATAAATGAATGTCCATCAGCTTCTGTCTGTCGTATGTGTAGTTCACTCGAGTGATTCAAGTGAAAATTGGCAAATAAATAAACACTAGATTGCTAAGCCTGGTGAGACGCTCGGGGGCATGCGCTGCCATCTTGCCCAAAGGTGGAAACATGTATTGTGGTCAGATGAATCAGCATTTCAGGTCTTTTTATGGAAAAACGGACAACATGTGATCCGGACCAAAGACAAAAAGGATCCAGACTGTTGTCAGCAACATGTGCTGCCTTCAAGATGTCGTCTTTTCCAGGGATGTCCAGCATTTTTTATCAAGACGATGCAAAACCACCTGCTGCACACATTACAAAGGTGTGGCTGTGGAATAAGAGGGTACGGGTACTGGACTTGCCTGCCTGCTGTCCTGACCTGTCCCCAATAAAGAACAGTCCCAACTATTTTTGGAATGTGTTACAGGCCTGAAATGCAGGAATGGATGTTTATTAATAAATGAAATAAAGTTGAGCAGATAAAAGATGAAATATCTCAGCTTCATCCTGTCTGACATCAAATAAAAGTGAAAGTCAGTGTAAGAAACTGTGTGATTTATTATTTTCCATTTTCCATACTGTCCCAAGTATTTTTTATATTTGGGGTTGTATTATTATTATTATTATTATTATTAATAAATCTGCTGAAACCCTGTTTGAATAAAGGTTTATAGGTCGTCTTTTTTGACAGATAGTATAGATGTACGTGTCTGTTAGTTCTAACTTAAGTGCTTAATAAAGAAGTTGGTCGTTACTACCAACAATAACAAACTTATTATTTTTCTTCACAAAACAAAAACATTTCAGGTGAAGGATCTTTCATCCCTGTGGAACACGTCACCTCTGAGGAACACCTCACCCCAGCGGATCAACAGTGTGGAGGTTTCCAGATGAAATCTGTGAAGAAGGAAGAAGCTGAAGATAAAGATGAACTCAGTAAGATATTTTTTATCTTGAGTAAAATAAGATGTGGATTGAATAGAATCAGAGGCAGCTGGGATGAAGCATCATACAGTGAAAGCTTGTATTGTGCTCATGCAGATCAGTGTGAGCAGGAAATGATGAATGCAGGATGAATCACGTTACAGGACTTTAGCATCAGATCTCAGTTTAACATTTACTAACAATCTTTATTATTTATAATGTTATACATGTATTTTATTATTTATAATGTTATAAATGTATTTTATTATTTATAATGTTATAAATGTATTTAATGATTTATAATGTTATAAATGTATTTAATGATTTATAATGTTATAAATGTATTTGATCATTTATAATGTTATAAATGTATTTGATTATTTATAATGTTATAAATGTATTTGATTATTTATAATGTTATAAATGTATTTGATTATTTATAATGTTATAAATGTATTTAATGATTTATAATGTTATAAATGTATTTGATTATTTATAATGTTATAAATATATTTGATTATTTATAATGTTATAAATGTATTTGATTATTTATAATGTTATAAATGTATTTGATTATTTATAATGTTATAAATGTATTTGATTATTTATAATGTTATAAATATGTTTATTATTTATAATGTTATGAATGTATTAGATTTTTTATAATGTTATAAATGTATTTGATGATTTATAATGTTTTAAATGTATTTGATTATTTATAATGTTATAAATGTATTTGATTATTTATAATGTTATAAATGTATTTGATTATTTATAATGTTATAAATATGTTTATTATTTATAATGTTATGAATGTATTAGATTTTGTATAATGTTATAAATGTATTTGATGATTTATAATGTTTTAAATGTATTTGATTATTTATAATGTTATAAATGTATTTGATTATTTATAATGTTATACATGTATTTGATTATTTATAATGTTATAAATGTATTTGATTATTTATAATGTTATAAATGTATTTGATTATTTATAATGTTATAAATATGTTTATTATTTATAATGTTATGAATGTATTAGATTTTTTATAATGTTATAAATGTATTTGATGATTTATAATGTTTTAAATGTATTTGATTATTTATAATGTTATAAATGTATTTGATTATTTATAATGTTATAAATATGTTTATTATTTATAATGTTATGAATGTATTAGATTTTTTATAATGTTATAAATGTATTTGATGATTTATAATGTTTTAAATGTATTTGATTATTTATAATGTTATAAATGTATTTGATTATTTATAATGTTATACATGTATTTGATTATTTATAATGTTATAAATGTATTTGATTATTTATAATGTTATAAATGTATTTGATTATTTATAATGTTATAAATATGTTTATTATTTATAATGTTATGAATGTATTAGATTTTTTATAATGTTATAAATGTATTTGATGATTTATAATGTTTTAAATGTATTTGATTATTTATAATGTTATAAATGTATTTGATTATTTATAATGTTATAAATGTATTTGATTATTTATAATGTTATAAATATGTTTATTATTTATAATGTTATAAATATGTTTATTATTTATAATGTTATGAATGTATTAGATTTTTTATAATGTTTTAAATGTATTTGATGATTTATAATGTTTTAAATGTATTTGATGATTTATAATGTTATAAATGTATTTGATTATTTATAATGTTATAAATGTATTTGATTATTTATAATGTTATAAATATGTTTATTATTTATAATGTTATAAATATGTTTATTATTTATAATGTTATGAATGTATTAGATTTTTTATAATGTTTTAAATGTATTTGATGATTTATAATGTTTTAAATGTATTTGATTATTTATAATGTTATAAATGTATTTGATTATTTATAATGTTATAAATGTATTTGATTATTTATAATGTTATAAATATGTTTATTATTTATAATGTTATAAATATGTTTATTATTTATAATGTTATGAATGTATTAGATTTTTTATAATGTTTTAAATGTATTTGATGATTTATAATGTTTTAAATGTATTTGATTATTTATAATGTTATAAATGTATTTGATTATTTATAATGTTATAAATGTATTTGATTATTTATAATGTTATAAATATGTTTATTATTTATAATGTTATAAATATGTTTATTATTTATAATGTTATAAATATGTTTATTATTTATAATGTTATAAATATGTTTATTATTTATAATGTTATAAATATGTTTATTATTTATAATGTTATAAATATGTTTATTATTTATAATGTTATGAATGTATTTGATTATTTATAATGTTATAAATATGTTTATTATTTATAATGTTATAAATATGTTTATTATTTATAATGTTATAAATATGTTTATTATTTATAATGTTATGAATGTATTAGATTTTTTATAATGTTATAAATGTATTTGATGATTTATAATGTTTTAAATGTATTTGATTATTTATAATGTTATAAATGTATTTGATTATTTATAATGTTATAAATGTATTTGATTATTTATAATGTTATAAATATGTTTATTATTTATAATGTTATAAATATGTTTATTATTTATAATGTTATGAATGTATTAGATTTTTTAAATTGTTATAAATGTATTTGATGATTTATAATGTTTTAAATGTATTTGATGATTTATAATGTTTTAAATGTATTTGATTATTTATAATGTTATAAATGTATTTGATTATAATATTATAAATGTATTTGATTATTTATAATGTTATAAATGTATTTGATTATAATGTTATAAATGTATTTCATTATTTGTAATGTTATAAATATATTTGATTATTTATAATGTTATAAATGTATTTGATTATTTATAATGTTATAAATGTATTTGATGATTTATAATGTTATAAATATATTTGATGATTTATAATGTTATAAATGTATTTGATGATTTATAATGTTATAGATGTATTTGATGATTTATAATGTTATAAATGTATTTGATGATTTATAATGTTATAAATGTATTTGATCATTTATAATGTTATAAATGTATTTGATGATTTATAATGTTATAAATGTATTTGATGATTTATAATGTTATAAATGTATTAGATGATTTATAATGTTATAAATGTATTTGATGATTTATAATGTTATAAATGTATTTGATGATTTATAATGTTATAAATGTATTTGATGATTTATAATGTTATAAATGTATTTGATGATTTATAATGTTATAAATGTATTTGATCATTTATAATGTTATAAATGTATTTGATGATTTATAATGTTATAAATATATTTGATTATTTATAATGTTATAAATGTATTTGATTATTTATAATGTTATAAATATATTTGATTATTTATAATGTTATAAATGTATTTGATGATTTATAATGTTATAAATATATTTGATTATTTATAATGGTATAAATGTATTTGATTATTTATAATGTTATAAATATATTTGATTATTTATAATGTTATAAATATATTTGATTATTTATAATGTTATAAATATATTTGATTATTTATAATGTTATAAATGTATTTGATGATTTATAATGTTATAAATGTATTTGATTATTTATAATGTTATAAATGTATTTGATGATTTATAATGTTATAAATGTATTTGATTATTTATAATGTTATAAATGTATTTGATTATTTATAATGTTATAAATGTATTTGATGATTTATAATGTTATAAATGTATTTGATTATTTATAATGTTATAAATGTATTTGATGATTTATAATGTTATAAATGTATTTGATGATTTATAATGTTATAAATGTATTTGATTATTTATAATGTAATAAATGTATTTGATTATTTTCTGCTTCAGAACTGAACAAGGATTTCTGCTGCTCCTCGTGTCCACGTTCCTCTACAACCCAAAATCAGCTCCACAATCACATCAAGAGCTGCAACCATGTTAAATATGAGACTCTGGTGAAGATTAAGACTGAACATGAGGATCTGACGCCCACCAGAAGCTCCAGTAATCAGCAAACGTCCTCTGGTACTGTCAGCATTAACACGTCTCTCAGTCCCACACAGAGAGAAGGAAGCGTCTGCTCACAGTGTGGGAAGAGCTTCAGGTACCAGAGTAATCTCAAAATACACCAGCGCATTCACACTGGAGAGAAACCGTATCAGTGCTCACAGTGTGGGAAGAGTTTTAATCATGAGAGTCATTTTAAAAGACACCAGCGCATTCACACTGGAGAAAAACCATATCAGTGCTCACAGTGTGAGAAGAGTTTTAATCGACAGAGTAATCTCAAAAAACACCAGCGCATTCACACTGGAGAGAAACCATATCAGTGCTTACAGTGTGGGAGGAGTTTTAATCAACAGAGTCATTTTAAAAGACACCAGGGCATTCACACTTCGGAGAAACTATATCAGTGCTCACAGTGTGAGAAGAGTTTTAATCGACAGAGTAATCTCAAAATACACCAGCGCATTCACACTAGAGAGAGACTGTATCAGTGCTCACAGTGTGAGAAGAGTTTTTATACACAGAGTGATCTCAAAATACACCAGCGCATTCACACTGGAGAGAAACCATATCAGTGCTCACAGTGTGAGAAGAGTTTTAATACACAGTCTCATCTCAAAAAACACCAGCGCATTCACACTGGAGAGAAACCATATCAGTGCTCACAGTGTGAGAAGAGTTTCAATCAACAGAGTAATCTTAAAATACACCAGCGCATTCACACTGGAGAGAAACCATATCGGTGCTCACAGTGTGAGAAGAGTTTTAATCAACAGAGTAATCTCAAAATACACCAGCGCATTCACACTGGAGAGAAACCATATCAGTGCTCACAGTGTGAGAAGAGTTTTTATACACAGAGTAATCTCAAAATACACCAGCGCATTCACACTGGAGAGAAACCATATCAGTGCTCACAGTGTGAGAAGAGTTTCAATACACAGAGTGATCTAAAAAAACACCAGCGCATTCACACTGGAGAGAAACCATATCAGTGCTCACAGTGTGGGAAGAGTTTTAATCATCAAAGTCCTCTCAAAATACACCAGCGCATTCACACTGGAGAGAAACCATATCAGTGCTTACAGTGTGGGAAGAGTTTTAATCAACTGAGTCATTTTCAAAGACACCAGCGCATTCACACTGGAGAGAAACCATATCAGTGCTTACAGTGTGGGAAGAGTTTTAATCAACTGAGTCATTTTAAAAGACACCAGCGCATTCACACTGGAGAAAAACCGTATCAGTGCTCACAGTGTGGGAAGAGTTTTAATGCACAGAGTGATCTCAAAGTACACCAGCGCATTCACACTGGAGAGAAACCGTATCAGTGCTCACAGTGTGGAAAGAGTTTCAATGGACAGAGTGATCTGAAAAAACACCAGCGCATTCACACTGGAGAGAAACCATATCAGTGCTCACAGTGTGGAAAGAGTTGTAATCGACAAAGTGCTCTCAAAATGCACCAGCGCATTCACACTGGAGAGAAACCATAGCATTGCTCTTAGTGTGGGAAGAGTTTTATTACACAAAGTAATCTTAAAACGTATCTGATTGTAAAAGTGAAATCTTAATATCACTAACATAATAACAGAACAAAATCTAAATACTGATTATATAGATTAAACAGCTTTAATACACAGAAATCAATACATATGTGATTTAAACATGCAGTACAAATGTTCTTTAGCTTTGTGTTCAGGATATTGGTATAACATCATTCTTAACACTATATCTCCAACACAGTATTAAAATAGAAATGATACATAACTGGTAGACTTACCCGGACAGTCTGTCTGAGGATTTTATTCATAAACATTACAACATGTTGGATTGTCTTTGCTAGAATTCACTTAGCTTAGTTCTTTTCCTAATTGGATAGATCTGAGATAAAGCAGACCCTAGGTAGGAGGGGTCCTTTAAATGCATGAAGACCTCAGCATGAAATTATACAGATAAAGAGAGAAAAATAAAGAATAAAGAATAATTCATGGAATAGTCCAGTGGTTCTCAAACTGTGGTACGTGAAGCAGCACGAGGTGGTACGCCAGATAATCTTGGAAAAGTAATTACATGCACCGAAAAAATTAATCATTTAATAATTTTAAATAAAAAAATATTAAACAAAATGTGTAAATTACTAACAAAATCTGTTTCAAAGTTATAATTCTATTTTAATAAAATCAGTTTAATTAAAACGAATGTGTTTTTAAAAATATTCGGGGCTACACAGACACTGTACTTCATTACGTCTATAAAGTTATCAGTAAAGTTATCAGTAGCTCTCTCGCTTTTGTCAGAGCAGATCTGTGTTTGAATCTCACTGATCTTGTTCCTGACATCACCAGGCTGCTCCGCTAAACAGGCGCTCCCCTCTCACTCACATGCTCAGTGCTAACTGCAGATATACTAGTGATGGGTCGTTCACCAACGATCCGATTCTATTGAACGGATCTTTGAAATGAACGAAAGGAACCGAGTCTTTTATTTCTGCACAGTTCTTATTGGCTGTAATCTAATCAACCCATTCAGCTTCACATCAGTAGAGAGAATTAATCATAACTCGTAATAAAAGCTGTTTATTATCGATATTCAAATCCGAAAACTTTCAGTATCACGGAGAGCGAGCAACACACACACACACACACACACACACACACACACACACACACATACACATTCAATGCAAAGTTGAGAGAAAATTCAATCTGGTCTTAGTGTGAGTGTGACATCATTTAATGCATTAGTGCCCTGTCCACTGTGTACATACTGGAACTTGCATGGATGTGTGTGCTACTTACCCTAAAAAATACATTTAGGCCGTCTTTGATTGATCCCTGAGGCACAAGACCAAGTGAGAGGTGGTTATAGTTCTCAATCCTGGTTTTCTCAGCTCCACATCTACACACACAAAGTGGACATGTCATTTCTAGTGAAAATAGAACAAATGAAAGAACATAAACATTTAGTTTATTAGTGGTTCTCACACGTTACATGTGATGATACACAAGAGCTGAAAGTTGAAGTTCTTTTTGACTGTGGATTCAACAGCCATGTCCCCTGCGCCACTCATGGTTTGCTCCATTTCCATCAAACAGTGGAACATGAACTGCTGAGCATCCTAAACATTTAAACATTTCAATCTTACTGGCAACTGTGTTAGCTGAGTTCATTTTACATCTTAAAACACAAAACAATCATGTTCAGGGTGTCTGTGTTCTGTTTTCTTACATTCTGAGTGTAAGGTGTAAATTCAGGGTTGTTAAGCGCAGCTGCCTCGATCAATTTCAAGACAAGAGAGTTCTTGGTGGACCAATCAGAGCTCTCTCTCATGGACCACAGCTTTGCAAAACATCTGCAAAAGCACAAAACACACTTTACCAGATCAGCATTCTCATCATTCATAATCTAAAATAAGAAATTGAATAGTAAATAATAAATAAACCGAGAAAACATTGTTTCTTCTTCTCTACCCGGTAAGGTTGGCTGATTCATCTGGCATGTCCTCATTTATGTTCTTCATGAGCTGTTTGCAGAAAGATTCTGCGCTGAACAGGCACTGCATACTGGCATTTACGTAGCAGCTGTTTCCCAAGTTTTCAGACCTGCAATTAAATCAGACAGACACAAACACAATACTGATCAGGGTTCATGTTCAGTATTAACCTTTATGGACATACAAATATACGCTGCTGCATTTCTTACCCTCTGTCCTGTAGCTGCTGTTTTCTGTCGTCGGAGAGGACTGGTGTGGGTGTTTTAGCCTTTTTACTCTGGGCTTCATCCACCCTACACACATCCGTTACACTATAGTTTGGAGAGAGACAGACAGACAGACAGGGTGACATCTCATCATTATAAACCACATGGAAATTAGCACAACATGGCATATTCAACACAGAAGAAATGATTACACTTCTCTGTCTGTTTAAACTAAGAATTAAAGAATTTTACAATAAAAGATATAATAGAACACGACATGCTGTCTAGCTGTACTCAAGGCCATAAACAACCTTAAAAAATACATGAACATTTTGCTCATATCCATCTGTTGCTTAAAAATCATATATCTAAAGTTTTCAGTCTTCTGCACTTTTATTACCTTTCTGTAGTGCTGACAGCTTCAACATTTTCTTTTGTTAATCTTCTGTTAATGGAATTTTCTTCTTCTTCTACTCAGGAAAACATAAACACACAGTTATGTCCAAGTTCTTGTATTTGAATATGATCTTTGAATCTGATTTTTGCTTCTCAAATGATCATGACTTACCCTGAAAAGACGTTTCAGAAATGACTTGACAGAGAAACTGCTTTTGCTTTTGGCTGAAGTCTTTGGGGAGTCCTGAACGTTCCCCTCCATTTGCAGACTGCATTGATTTGAAAAATAGTATGTCATTACCAATGCATTTTGGTATATAGTTAGCTGCATTGTATTCAGTACACAGTATACAGTGGTGCAAAATGAAATATACAGTTTACACTAGTACACTATTTAGTATACAGTATGTATTCTTGCAACATGTAGTATACAGTGTATACTTATGCACTATGTAGTATACAGCATGTATTTTGGCTGTACTGCACAGTATACTAGTGCAATTTAGTATATACTCGTGCAGTATATAAGTACACTCTTCTACACACAGCTAACGTTTGTTGTTTAAGCTATTAAATGTTCACTGATTGATTACTCAGCAGACACAACCAATCAGAGTTAAGCTTTGCATCATTCATTTACATTTACATTTTCAGCATTTAGCAGACGCTCTTATCCAGAGCGACTTACAGAAGTGCTTCTATAGTGAACATTTCATTTCTCAACTTTAGGTAAACAACAGACAAAGAACACAAATCTGCTAAAACCTGTTTTTTTTTTTTTTTTTTTTTTAATGGAAAAAAATGGAACAAAATGTTAGTAAATAAGTACAAGTCAGCCTAAGTGTTTAGTAAAAAGGTGTGTTTTTAATCGTTTTTTAAAGACAGCAAGAGACTCAGATGTTCGGACAGACAGAGGAAGTTCATTCCACCACTTCGGCGCTAGAACAGAGAACAGCCTTGATGCTTGTCTTCCTTTAGTCCTGGATGGGGGCTCAAGTCGAGCAAGACTGGAGGCTTGGAGGTTGCGTGGTACAGAGCGGGGTTTGATTAGACCCCGAAGGTAGCTTGGGGCTGGTCCATTTTTGGCTTTGTAGGCGAGCGTCAGTGTTTTAAACTGAATGCGTGCAGCTACAGGAAGCCAGTGAAGAGAACGTAGCAGTGGGGTGATGTGGCAGTGTTTGGGCTGGTTAAAAACCAGACGTGCAGCTGCATTTTGAATGAGCTGTAAGGGTTTAATCGTGGACATGGGAGCTCCAGCCAGAATGGAGTTGCAGTAGTCCAACCGTGAGATTACAAGTGATTGCACCAGAATCTGGGTAGCTTCCCTGGAGAGAAATGGACGAATCTTCCTGATGTTGTACAGGAGGAACCGACACGCTCTGGTCATGTTGGCTATATGAGGAGAGAATGTCAGCTGGTTATCAAGGACAACACCAAGACTTCTTACCTTATCAGATGGTCTGATCTGGGAGTCAGCCAGAGAAATTACTAGGTCCTGGGTTGGAGACTGATCTCCAGGAATGAGCAACATGTCAGTTGCTCAGTCAACATGTCAGTCATTCAGTCAAAAACACAAGAAAAGCATGATGGGTAAAAACACTAAAGGACATAAATGTAATCGTTTATACATGATTGTTGCATTTTCATTATCCATACAGCTGTTGTAAGATGTAAAATCAGATCATGACTTGTTTCTTACTCTTCTGTCACGCGGACAGTCTCCACATCATCATTTATTGGATGCACTTTACTGTTCTGCTCATGACAACAAACACATACAACAAAAATGTTGAATTAATACACACAAATGCATCATTCTGCACTAGTTTTGCTTTTTAAAGATATTTTATCTATCATTTTAAAACATGATTCAATGTTTTTTTATATATATTTTTGAAATGCAATAAACAATATAATCATTTTCATCTTACCTAAAACATTTTATAATAGGCCTAATGAAATATAATAAGGGCAGCACGGTGGCTAGCCCTGTCGCCTCACGGCAAGAAGGTCCTGGGTTCGATCCCTAGACGGGCGGTCCAGGTCCTTTATAGAGTGGGGAGTTTGCATGTTCTCCAGGAGCTCTGGTTTCCTCCCACAGTCCAAACACATGCAGTCAGGTTAATTGGAGACACTGAATTGCCCAATAGGTGAATGTGTGTGTGGGTTTGTGGGTGTGTGTGTGTATGTGGCTCAACAGAACAACAGCAGCACCCACTGCTTGGTGAGGACAGTAACTGCAGAACGATATGTGCTTTCACATCCGAGTCTCCAAAAGTCTCCAATAACACCAGAAAAAGTTGCTAGAGGGTCTGAAAACTCGCTAAATATAGCTAGCAACACTATTATAATGTTTATTAGCCTGACTTAAACGTTAGCCAGTCATGTGACTCGTGTGTACCGTCTAATGAAACTGCAATAGGTTAGCGCGTTCGGCTGTTAACCGGAAGGTTGGTGGTTCGAGCCCACCCAGGGACGAGTGCTTTTATTGCACAAACATATATGAGACACAACAACAATGTGTAATCCCACAGAATAGTGGAAATAAGTAACTGAAAACATCCAGTAAAAAAAAGTCCTACAAGCACAAATATCCTCCTGATAAGCCACCAGAGACCGGCTGTCCAAAGTGGAGGAACGTACTTTTGGTTTCCGAAGATAAAGACACTCGCCCAACATGGGGCTCGAACCCACGACCCTTAGATTAAATGTCTCATGCTCTACCGACTGAGCTAGCCGAGCTTAAGCAGCACATCAGAACAGACAGCTCATCGGTCAGACCATCAGAGAGATGTAGGTTTAATTCACTAACATCACGACCGGGGGTGGGGGGGGGGTATTCCAGAAAGCAGGTTAAGTGATTAAACCGGGTAAGTTAACTCAGAATTAAAGAAAACTCGAGGTTTTCCGTTCCAGAAACCGAGATTAAAGAGAGCCTGTGTCAGTTACTATAGCAACTTACACTCTGAAGCTAAGCTGCTCGCTGGCAGGTTAACTTAAACCTAACCCGGAGTTACACACACTTCTCTCATGTAAACCTGGCGTGTTCTTTACTCCAGGATCCAGTGGATACAGACGCGCTAAGTATTTGAAGAGATTTTAGTTGGGAACGAGTCATTAAACTCAGATTAATCATTTCCCGATGGATTTATTCGCAAACCTTTCCATTTTTATCACAGTCAGTCAATTCGGGGAGAGTGGGGACAGTTGCCACTATAGGGGCAGCTGCAACATTATTAATCACAATAATCACAATATTAATAAAAAGGCTTGTTACAACATTGATTATAACATTATGGATGGAATGTTATGGATTCATATAGAATACCTTAAACACACACAGTTTAGTAAGCTAAAATCATTTGGGGTTTAAATGTATATAATTTTACTGGTAGTAGTATTTTTACAGCCACATTAATGAGTGAAAACCCTATCTGTACAAAAAAAAGTCTTTGCAAAATTATGTAAAAGAATGATTTTACTACATATCAATGAATGTTGCAACTGCCCTGTTATGGGTCTGTTCAAGTATTATTTTTTACACATATTATCATATGCATATATGTTACAGCTGTGTGTGGGTGGGTAGCTGACAGATGTGGATTTTATTTTATTAAAATGTTGTCTTTTATTATTTGAACAGCAGACAGAATATCCCTCCACATACAGGTAGTGACCATTATCTTAAAAAATGAATAAATGTCAAATAAAACAGTGTAACATTTAATACATGTTCTGCAACCTACTGTTCTCCATCTTATGGAGTTGCTTTCATTAAGATCTTATGTAATGCTCCCCACATTACAAATATTAAAGCCAAATGGTCAGGCTCTGTGCATGATCACTGAAAATAAAACAGTGCAACAAGTTCATTTCCTTGTTCTTATTCTTTAGTGAGAACATTTATATTTATACACCCTTCGCACCGACACCCATCTTAAATTCAAGCAACCTTGTCTGTTTTATATGCTCCACCTGAGGATCACACTTTGCAGTTTGTTTCTCCAGATGGACCTTGTATAATCCATCTTATTTATCTCGTTATGATCAAACATAGCTTTTTGTGTTCTAAATATTTCAGATATTTGGTAAGACATTTTTACTGTTCTAAGCTGAGCTTTGGAGGTGGATGGTCCCTCATTTGATTCAGAACTGCCCATCACATTCTGTTAGAGGACAGTCACACACATTATCATGGTAGATCAAATGAAATGCCATGCTCTATGTTCAACATATACTGTTTCTCTGTAGGCCTCCCAGTATCATCCCACACTCTGAGGCAGAAGAGATGGTTTCTTTATCGTCCTTCAACAGTGTTTTTGTTTTTTGTTTTTGTATTAAAGAACATTATTTGTTAAACCCGCTTTCTGGAATACCCCCCAGGTCTTGATCCACTAGTCGGAGATTGATTGTTTTTTCCTCCACTAGTGATGCTGGGGAAATCGTGGTGTTTTTCTCATTCCAGTAAAAGTTCTCACTGAGAAAACATCGCTTTATCACTCTCGTGATTATTTCTCCCCATTTTCAGGTATAATGTGTGCACTTTATTTTGTTCAGTGATAGTAATAGCTTTTTAATATAAGTCCACATTTCAGAAGAAAGTGTATGTTCAAGTTTGAAAGTTGTAGCGAAGGAAAACATTGTTAATGAGTTGTATATTATTATATATATATATGATGTTATGATTTTGGAACATTATAATAGACATGTAGTCTATTGTATATTATATGAGTGCTATGTATAATAGACATGTATCATAGACATCCTTTAAAAGGGTATTGTATTTTTTTGTTTCTTTGTTATATAAGTGTAACAAATATACTTTTGCATCTGACATTGAGTATTGTAGCTAAAATTTTTGAGTACTGTAGCTAAGATGTGAGTAAATGGTTTATGTATTTGTTCATTCATTCCAGTAAAAGTTCTAACTGAGAAAACATCGCTTTATCACTCTCGTGATTATTTCTCCCCATTTTCAGGGGTACAACACATGTGTATTTGTGTAAGCGTAATTGTGTGTCAGAATCTAAGTGTGGATGTATATATGAGTGTGTGTGCATGTGAGTTTGTGGGTGTGCATGTCTATGTATACGTGTGTGAGCGTGTCTATGTATGTATGTATGTATGTGTGTGAGCGTGTGTATGTGTGTGTGCATGTGAGTTTGTGGGTGTGCATGTCTATGTATACATGTGTCTATTGTGTGTTTGCAGTGTGTGTGTGTGTTTGTGTGTTTGTGTATGAGTGTGCAGTTGCAGAGAGAGGTGTTCAGGCCCAGTGAGCTCAGCTGTCCAATCAGATGCTGAGGAATGATGGTGTTGAATGCTGAGCTGAAGTTAAACAGCATCCTAACATACAGATGTGTCATTTCTGTCCACATGTGTAAGAGCCAGATGAGGTGTGGTGGCTATGGCATCATCTGTTGAGCGGTTGGTATGATACATGAACTGCAGTGGGTCCATTGAGGGGGACAGCGGGGTCTTAACATGCTTAATGACGAGTTTCTCAAAGCACTTCATGACAAGAGGTGTGAGAGCTACAGGACGATAATGGTTGAGGCAGGACACTGACCACTTCTTTAACAAAGGCACGATGATGGTGGTCTTAGGTGTCACATGACTGTGGCACTATTCTGTATTCATTCATTCATAGTCTGTTTTACCAAAGCTTTATCTTGGTCAGGGTTGCAGTGGGTCTGGTAACCATTGGAGAATGAGCTGAGTGAGATTGTGTAGTTAATTGTTTATTATCTGTGTTTTTGCTGTTTTTGATTCGACCTAAATCTATTTTAAGTGATTGTTTAAAATCCAGTGTGTGGTGCAGAGGTCTGGGAACAATTTGTGGTTCCAGAAACTTTTTACTTATAAATTCTCACACTAACAGATATTTGATCAATTATAAACTAGCTGAACTAACAAAATATTTGTGTCATGGCTCTGTAGCTCTTTCAGTTCATGTGTTTTGTTAATCATTTTGTCTCTGAGAACTTGAGGAATCTTCTTTACATTCACAGTGATTGTTACATGAAACTACAATGAAACCAGGTGTTATTTACACAAGAACCTTTATTTTTATTTAAGGTCTTTCTCACACACACACACAGTCTTCTTTCTATAATCTTCATCCACGCAGATGCCTGTAGAATAAACACACAAGAAATTACATTACAGAAACACAAAATACAATCAATATTTTAATAGCTTCATGTTATTACTTCTACTTATCCTAATTATATTAGCATTACAATCTTTGTTAGCATTCTCTGTGATCTAGACCATATTACAAGATCTTTTAGTTCTAACTTATTAAGTCTGTTTCATTCTTACTAACCCTAACCTCATACTGTTCTCTGTAAACCACTCATGCTGAAGGATTTCTTTAAGGCTGAGACGTTTTTCAGGCTGTTTCTCAAGACATCTACTTATCAGATGGTAGCAAGCTGTGTGCAGTGATAAAATGAGATTAAAATGTTGTTGTATTTAAAACATCAACAATCTCCACTTCATCCCCGAACGGCATCTCTCCACAAACTATGGTGTGCAGGAGTACGCCCAGACTCCACACAGTAGCAGGGCAGCCATACATTTCCGTCTCAACTATCCACTCAGGTGGAGCGTATGACTTAGTGCCTGAGTGAAAGGGAGAAATGCTTTAGAGAAATACTTCTCCACTCAAATCCATTTCATTCTGTAACTAAGTACTTCTGAGGGGAACTTACCTGAAAATGAGGTGTACGCTGTTTCCTTGTGTAAGTCCCCACAGCCAAAGTCGATCAGCTTGACCTCCAGTGTCTCTGTGTTCACCAGAAGATTTTCTGGCTTGATGTCCCGGTGAAAAACTCCACAATCATGGCAGTGAATTGCAGCCAGAACCACCTGCCACATGATGAGCTGAGCCACAGCTTCATTCATTGGGAACTGCTGAATGAAGTCAAAGAGGTCCATACAGGGGATGGGTCGCTCCAGGATTAGGATGTAGTGCTCGGGCGTGTCAAACCAATCCAGTAGTTTCAGCACAGAATTACAGTGAGGTGGCTTGGATACCATCTTCATTAACGCCACCTCCGCAGGAAGTGGGTACTTCTCTTCAGGCTAATAGAACAACAGACAAGGTTTGGAATCAGTAGTAGGTCTAAACTATGATGAGCAGGTCTGTTAGTAAAGATCTGGGCTGGTCTAAGGCAGTAAGTGGACCAACAGTTTTGGTCTAGATCTGGTCTATGAAGGTTTTTATCTTGTTTAAACCTTGTTGAGTCTTTGTGATACTTTATTAGTAAAAGAAAAAGATGAACTTACAATAGTGATGAATCTGTCGCGGGGGTCCTTCAGCACATATTTCACAGCAACCTGTTCACAAATACAAACACAATTAGTGGATTTAGTTGTACAGAAGTAATAATAATAAACATTAGGGTTTTACTGATTGTATCTTATTAATGTGTAATGCTCTACACTTCCTGTCTTGTGTTTATGTGCTGATGTTCACCTGTTTCCCATCTGTATTACAAACACTAGCATAAACCGCACCACAGCCTCCTTCTCCCAGCAGCTCTCCCACAGTGTAGCAACAATCCAAACTCTCTGTAAAAGTGATTTTTATTCCATTTAAGTCAAATTCACATAGAAAATGTACAGCATATCAGCAGTACTAAATATCTGTTATATAAAGGCTGTCAGTGGTGTTTGGCTGTATTCTGTATTTCTGCAGGTGTAATATAATCTCTATTGGTTGATGTAGCAGGTAACAGATGTACAACAATATATTATTACAGGAATTAGTGGAGATTAAACTGACCTTCATGGTTCAGGTTGTTGAAGAAATGAACGCTGGTGGTTGGATCCTCTGGGCTTTCTTCATTGCTCAGGATTTCTTCTTTTGCACCTACAGAACAAACCCCTGAAAAGCTGTATGTACTATACTTACCACCGCTCTCAACAGAGGCATCAGAGTCATTCAACTCAGCAGCACATTTAAAGATCACTTCACCAAGGCTGATCTCAGCTACAGAGGCTAAAGGTCAAAGGTAGGAAGGTGTCGAGGGAAGAAGGTGAAACAGAAACAGTCAAACAGAAACAGTTCAGCTATTTTGAAGCTGAAGTCTGCAGGTAAGGTTTGATTCAGCTGTAATCTCAATATTACCTGAAGCTTCAGATGCTTTTTGGTGCTGATCTGAGTCTGAACTAACTGCAGACGATGATGACTTCCTGTCTAGTGTCTATCAAACAGATCATACTGGTGTTACACAGATGCAGATAAAACATTATACAGGGAACATCACAATTCACACTTAATGTTTTTAAATGAGAGACTTTTTGTTGCTGTATTATTACATCATTAGATATATACACGTCTCAGTGATTCTCAGAAGGTGTTACCTCCAAGCTGTCTGATCTGTCAGCATCATCAGGCTTGGTAATGATGTTCTGTATTACTTTCATCAATCTCCTCCGAATCAGCTTTCAAAAAACACCTCCTTCACACACACACACACACACAATACACATTTTAATTAAACGATTCATGTATTTTGTGTGAGAAAGGTGTTTACAAATGTAATTGTGTATAATATATATGAATGAGTATTATTATTGAACAGCACTCACTTAGTGGGTGAAACCAGCTGGAAGTGAAAGCTGTGTCTGATGTTCTCAGAGTGTTCAATCGTACACAATCTCACATCTTCTATCAGCACAGTCGCCTCACGCTGGTTACAAACAAACAAAGTTTACACCAAAAATAACAGATGATCTTAAAAGCACATTTTAACAGTTCATGCTGTATAATGTTTAGTTTTACTGAATGTAAAGTGTTCTTGTGTCTATATGAGGTTCCTCCAGGTATACTTTGGTTACCTTACACAACCCCAAATCATGCAGAAGGTGGAGTGGCTACCCTGAAATGCCTCTGTGTGTACGTGGGTAATTAAATGGGTGAGTGAGTGGTGCTCTGCATGAGCAGGGACAGAGTAGTGTGTTTAGGACAGGACAAGATTGAGACGAATGATCTGCTGTGGTGACCCCTAACTGATTTAAATCCCAGCAGTGCTATTGACCAGCCAGACATCGACACAGACGTCATGGGCCACGTCTCAGGATTGGTGGCTGAAGCCCCTGTGATGATTGGCACTTTGTTCAGGTGATTCCTGCCTTGTGTCCAGTGTTTCCCTGTGTAACCAGACCCCCGAGACCCTGACCAAAATGAAATCAGGTTGGAAAAGGTCATGTGACTCACCTTAGACTTGCTCTTGTAAATGAGCTGATTGTCCTTAATCATAAACCAGCGCCTGCAGAGAAAAACACAGAAACACAGAAACAGCTGCAGCTACTGAATATTACTGACAATATTACTGCAGGAATGAAACTGTTCAGTACATCAGGGTTTGTTCAGTGCTTTATTTCATGTCAACCTGGACTTGGACTTGTTTTTATCTAATATAATATCTTATCTAAGGCTTTATTTATTTTGATCAGTTAATTAAGTGAATAAGTGAATAAAAAATACTGATATTTAATTAAAATAAAACGAATCCACTTGAGCTTTCTACAAACCTGTTCCATGTCTTAAACACATTGCTGGCCCTCTTGAACAGAAATCCCTCCATAACGATCCTGTTCTCTCTGTCCACATCGTATTTCTGTCTGCTGTCCTCATTCAGGTCGTCCTGAGAAGACGTCCGAGGACGGGTCAGACAAACCGGCCAACAAAAGAATCTCTGCATTAAAGAAGCACGTTGGTTCTCACGTCTCTTCTGTTTCTCAGCCATGATGAGTGAAGAGGTGAAAACAGAGCAGCTTCACCAAACCCGAACTTTTATTCCATCAGGATTTAATAGAGGAGCTCAGAACAGCGACTGTGACGTCACCCAGTTCTACAGTGGAGCTGAAACTACTTCAACTTCATTTACAGCCGATTACACACACACACACAATTACATATTACACACACACACACACACACACACACACACACACACACACACAATTACATATTACACCCACACACACATACACACACACACACAATTACATATTACACACACACACACACACACACACACACACACACAATTACATATTACATGTGGTTACTGTGTGTGTATTGTACACTCAGTATCATTAAACACACACACACACACACACACACACACACACAATTACATATTACATGTGGTTACTGTGTGTGTATTGTACACTCAGTATCATTAAACACACACACACACACACACACACAATTACATATTACATGTGGTTACTGTGTGTGTATTGTACACTGTATCATTAAACACACACACACACACAATTACATATTACATGTGGTTACTGTGTGTGTATTGTACACTCAGTATCATTAAACACACACACAATTACATATTACATGTGATTACTGTGTGTGTATTGTACACTCAGTATCATTAAACACACACACAATTACATATTTAATGTGATTACTGTGTGTGTATTGTACACTCAGTATCATTAAACACACACACACACACACACACACACACGTCTTCCACAAAATAGGACTTAAAAATATCATGAATAATAAATTGCATTTATACTTTAATAAAGCCTCTATAGAGCAGTAAAGAACATGTTGCACTATAGATTAGGTATTTATTACAATAATGTGTTATCTTTGTGTTTTAATAATCTTTATATTAATAATTAATAAGCTTTAGGACTGTTTTTTTTCCAATTTTTTTTGTAATGGCAATATTTTCTGTAATGTAAAATTGATATGCTTTTGTGTGAACTCATTATTTACTCAGTAATTAAACTTTAGTATTTTAATAGTTAATAAAAGACTAATATAGTTATTTAAAATAGTGTTTTAAATCATTAATAATTATCAGTACGACCATTTTGTGTTTAAATTGTGTATAAACTTTATTATTCATTATTTTATTACTTATGAAGAACACAGTTGATGCTTTTGTATGAAACTGGTGATGTGGGTGTAGGTTTGGTTTTGTGTCACTAGGTGGATCCACTAACACAGTTCATTTAAACTTTTATGTAAATTATATAAACCCAAACCCAACAATATAAACCCAAAATAAACAAGCACTAACATGTTTTACCAGATCTACTTCATTTCTTCCAAAAAGATCTGAAATACTGATTTGTCTGACCACAATAAACGTTCCACTGTGTGATGGTCCATCCCAGATACTGCTGAGCACAGAGAACCTGACACCACTTTTGGACATGGCTAACAAAAGACAGGCATGTCCAAAGTCCGGCTCGCAGGACAATCACGACCCGAGGTTGGATTTTATATGACCCGCGTCTTCTGTCTTAAGTTGTATTAGTTGTGGCCCGCCAGCACAGTCAAATAGAAAAAAATAATAATTATACTAATTTAAGATGCAATTCTCCTTTTTACTAATTGGTGGCAGCAGCACTGTAAGTACGCATTCATGAGAAGTGACAAAACCGTGAATGAGACTCGTTGAGGTGATAAAAGCGACACAGGTTGTACAAACAACGATTAACGGGAACAAAATGTAATGTGACGTATTGTACTAAAACAACGACCTAAGAATTTGAGTGGTGGAGAGAACTTATGCCCAGTAATAATTTAGAGAACTCAGAGTTCCTGTGTCGTCCTTTTAGTACATAAAGCCACGTTAAGTTTTATTTTTGTAAATGTACCCCGTCTTATTTTACAGAGTTTCTGAAAGTTTTAAAGTTCAGTTAGAAATTCAGATAGCTTTTTCTGTATGTTCTGATTTGTTCACCTGAATGCATACATTTAGTTGTTATTCGCTGTGTGAAATGATTAAATAACAGCGTATTTATATGCATATTTTATTATTTTAAATAATGTCATCAGGGACTGTTGTCTCCCGGGTACTTTCACATTATCAAATCTGGCCCTCCTAGAAAAAAGTTTGGACACCACTGACATAAGGCTTCTTTTACACAGTCCAGAACCGGGGCTGCATGTCAGTGTGAAGATGGATTATGTAAAAATATTGTTTGCACTATTGAGAAAAAATGTTACATGATGTTCTTTATGTTGACTCCCCAAAGACTTCAGCCAAAAGCAAAAGCAGTTTCTCTGTCAAGTCATTTCTGAAACGTCTTTTCAGGGTAAGTCATGATCATTTGAGAAGCAAAAATCAAAGATCATATTCAAATACAAGAACTTGGACATAACTGTGTGTTTATGTTTTCCTGAGTAGAAGAAGAAGAAAATTCCATTAACAGAAGAAAATGTTGAAGCTGTCAGCACTACAGAAAGGTAATAAAGGTGCAGAAGACTGAAAACTTTAGATATATGATTTTTAAGCAACAGATGGATATGAGCAAAATGTTCATGCATTTTTTAAGGTTGTTTATGGCCTTGAGTACAGCTAGACAGCATGTCGTGTTCTATTATATCTTTTATTGTAAAATTCTTTCATTCTTAGTTTAAACAGACAGATAAGTGTAATCATTTCTTCTGTGTTGAATATGGCATGTTGTGCTAATTTCCATGTGGTTTATAATGATGAGATGTCACCCTGTCTGTCTGTCTCTCTCTCCAAACTATAGTGTAACGGATGTGTGTAGGGTGGATGAAGCCCAGAGTGAAAAGGCTAAAACACCCACACCAGTCCTCTCCGACGACAGAAAACAGCAGCTACAGGACAGAGGGTAAGAAATGCAGCAGCGTATATTTGTACGTTCATAAAGGTTAATACTGAACATGAACCCTGATCAGTATTGTGTTTGTGTCTGTCTGATTTAATTGCAGGTTTGAAAACTTGGGAAACAGCTGCTACGTAAATGCCAGTATGCAGTGCCTGTTCAGCGCAGAATCTTTCTGCAAACAGCTCATGAAGAACATAAATGAGGACATGCCAGATGAATCAGCCAACTTTACCGGGTAGAGAAGAAGAAACAATGTTTTCTCGGTTTATTTATTATTTACTATTCAATTTCTTATTTTAGATTATGAATGATGAGAATGCTGATCTGGTAAAGTGTGTTTTGTGCTTTTGCAGATGTTTTGCAAAGCTGTGGTCCATGAGAGAGAGCTCTGATTGGTCCACCAAGAACTCTCGTCTTGAAATTGATTGAGGCAGCTGCGCTTAACAACCCTGAATTTACACCTTACACTCAGAATGTAAGAAAACGCAACACAGACACCCTGAACATGATTGTTTTGTGTTTTAAGATGTGAAATGAACTCAGCTAACACAGTTGCCAGTAAGATTGAAATGTTTGAATGTTTAGGATGCTCAGCAGTTCATGTTCCACTGTTTGATGGAAATGGAGCAAACCATGAGTGGCGCAGGGGACATGGCTGTTGAATCCACAGTCAAAAAGAACTTCAACTTTCAGCTCTTGTGTATCATCACATGTAACGTGTGAGAACCACTAATAAACTAAATGTTTACGTTCTTTCATTTGTTCTATTTTCACTAGAAATGACATGTCCACTTTGTGTGTGTAGATGTGGAGCTGAGAAAACCAGGATTGAGAACTATAACCACCTCTCACTTGGTCTTGTGCCTCAGGGATTCATCAATGACTTCCTACATTTATTTTTTAGGGTAAGTAGCACACACATCCATGCAAGTTCCAGTATGTACACAGTGAACAGGGCACTAATGCATTAAATGATGTCACACTCACACTAAAACCAGATTGAATTTTCTTTAAACTTTGCATTAAATGTGTGTGTGTGTGTGTGTGTGTGTGTGTGTGTGTGTTGCTCGCTCTCCGTGATACTGAAAGTTTTCGGATTTGAATATCGATAATAAACAGCTTTTATTACGAGTTACGATTAATTCTCTCTACTGATGCGATGCTGAATGGGTTGATTAGATTACAGCCAATAAGAACTGTGCAGAAATATAAGACTCGGTTCCTTTCGTTCATTTCAAAGATCTATTCAATAGAATCGGATCGTTGGCGAACGACCCATTACTAGTATATCTGCAGTTAGCACTGAGCATGTGAGTGAGAGGGGAGCGCCTGTTTAGCGGAGCAGCCTGGTGATGTCAGGAACAAGATCAGTGAGATTCAAACGCCGATCTGCTCTGACAAAAGCGAGAGAGCTACTGAGAACTTTACTGATAACTTTACTGAGTACTTTACTGAGTACTTTACTGAGTACTTTACTGACAATACTTTGGAAATGTCGAGATGGAAACCCCGAACGTGAAGTATAGACGTAATGAAGTACAGTGTCTGTGTAGCCCCGAATATTTTTAAAAACACATTCGTTTTCATTAAACTGATTTTATTTAAATAGAATTATAAGAACTTTGAAACAGATTTTGTTAGTAATTTACACATTTTGTTTCATATTTTTTATTTATAATTATTAAATTATTTATTTTTTCTGTGCATGTAATTACTTTTCCGAGATTAACTGGCGTACCACATCGTGCTGCTTCACGTACCACAGTTTGAGAACCACTGGACTATTCCATGAATTATTCTTTATTTTTCTCTCTTTATCTGTATAATTTCATGCTGAGGCCTTCATGCATTTAAAGAACCCCCTCCTGCCTAGGGTTTGCTTTATCTCAGATCTATCCAATTTGGAAAAGAACTAAGCTAAGTGAATTCTAGCAAAGACAATCCAACATGTAATGTTTATGAATAAAATCCTCAGACAGACTGTCCGGGTAAGTCTACCAGTTATGTATCATTTCTATTTTAATACTGTGTTAAACTGGAGATATAGTGTTAAGAATGATGTTATACCAATATCCTTAACACAAAGCTAAAGAACATTTGTACTGCATGATTAAATTACACATGTATTGATTTATGTGTATTAGAGCTGTTTAATCTATATAATCAGTATTTACATTTTATTCTGTTATTATGTTAGTGATATTAAGAGTTCACTTTTACAATCAGATACGTTTTAAGATTAATTTGTGTAATAAAGCTCTTACCACACTAAGAGCACTGATACGGTTTCTCTCCAGTGTGAATGCACTGGTGTCTTTTGAGAGTACTCTGATGATTAAAACTCTTTCCACACTGTGAGCACTGATATTTCTCTCCAGTGTGAATGCGCTGGTGTCTTTTCAGATCACTCTGTCCATTAAAACTCTTTTCACACTGTGAGCACTGATAAGGTTTTTCTCCAGTGTGAATGCGCTGGTGTCTTTTAAAATGACTCTGTTGATTAAAACTCTTCCCACACTGTGAGCACTGATACGGTTTCTCTCCAGTGTGAATGTGCTGGTGTATTTTGAGAGCATTTTGATGATTAAAACTCTTTCCACACTGTGAGCACTGATATGGTTTCTCTCCAGTGTGAATGCGCTGGTGTATTTTAAGATGACTCTGTGTATTAAAACTCTTCTCACACTGTGAGCACTGATATGGTTTCTCTCCAGTGTGAATGCGCTGGTGTATTTTGAGATGACTCTGTGTATTAAAACTCTTCTCACACTGTGAGCACTGATATGGTTTCTCTCCAGTGTGAATGCGCTGGTGTATTTTGAGATGACTCTGTGTATAAAAACTCTTCTCACACTGTGAGCACTGATACGGTTTCTCTCCAGTGTGAATGCGCTGGTGTATTTTGAGATTACTCTGTTGATTACAACTCTTCTCACACTGTGAGCAATGATATGGTTTCTCTCCAGTGTGAATGCGCTGGTGTCTTTTCAGATCACTCTGTCCATTAAAACTCTTTTCACACTGAGAGCACTGATACGGTTTCTCTTCAGTGTGAATGTGCTGGTGTATTTTGAGATCACTCTGTGTATTAAAACTCTTCCCACACTGTAAGCACTGATACGGTTTTTCTCCAGTGTGAATGAGCTGGTGTCTTTTAAAATGACTCAGTTGATTAAAACTCTTCCCACACTGTAAGCACTGATATGGTTTCTCTCCAGTGTGAATGCGCTGGTGTCTTTTAAAATGACTCTGTTGATTAAAACTCTTCCCACACTGTAAGCACTGATATGGTTTCTCTCCAGTGTGAATGTGCTGGTGTATTTTGAGAAGACTTTGATGATTAAAACTCTTTCCACACTGTGAGCACTGATACGGTTTCTCTCCAGTGTGAATGTGCTGGTGTATTTTGAGAGCATTTTGATGATTAAAACTCTTTCCACACTGTGAGCACTGATATGGTTTCTCTCCAGTGTGAATGCGCTGGTGTATTTTAAGATGACTCTGTGTATTAAAACTCTTTTCACACTGTGAGCACTGATATGGTTTCTCTCCAGTATGAATGCGCTGGTGTATTTTGAGATGGCTCTGGGTATAAAAACTCTTCTCACACTGTGAGCACTGATACAGTCTCTCTCCAGTGTGAATGTGCTGGTGTATTTTGAGATGGCTCTGTGTATAAAAACTCTTCTCACACTGTGAGCACTGATACGGTTTCTCTCCAGTGTGAATGCACTGGTGTTTTTTGAGGTGACTCTGTGTATTAAAACTCTTCTCACACTGTGAGCACTGATACAGTCTCTCTCCAGTGTGAATGTGCTGGTGTATTTTGAGATGGCTCTGTGTATAAAAACTCTTCTCACACTGTGAGCACTGATACGGTTTCTCTCCAGTGTGAATGCGCTGGTGTTCTTTGAGAGCACTCTGTGTATAAAAACGCTTCTCACACTGTGAGCACTGATACGATTTCTCTCCAGTGTGAATGCGCTGGTGTTTTTTGAGATCACTCTGATGATTACAACTCTTACCACACTGTGAGCACTGATACGGTTTCTCGCCAGTGTGAATGCGCTGGTGTATTTTGAGATGACTATGTGTATAAAAACTCTTCTTACACTGTGAGCACTGATACGGTTTCTCTCCAGTGTGAATGCGCTGGTGTTCTTTGAGAGCACTCTGTGTATAAAAACGCTTCTCACACTGTGAGCACTGATACAATTTCTCTCCAGTGTGAATGCGCTGGTGTTTTTTGAGATCACTCTGATGATTACAACTCTTACCACACTGTGAGCACTGATACGGTTTCTCGCCAGTGTGAATGCGCTGGTGTATTTTGAGATGACTCTGTGTATAAAAACTCTTTCCACACTGTGAGCACTGATACGGTTTCTCTCCAGTGTGAATGCGCTGGTGTATTTTGAGATTACTCTGGTACCTGAAGCTCTTCCCACACTGTGAGCAGGAATAAGGTTTCTCTCCAGTGTGAATGCGCTGGTGTATTTTGAGATTACTCTGGTACCTGAAGCTCTTCCCACACTGTGAGCAGACGTTTCCTTCTTCCTGTGTGGGACTGAGAGACGTGTTAATGCTGACAGTACCAGAGGACGTTTGCTGATTACTGGAGCTTCTGGTGGGCGTCAGATCCTCATGTTCAGTCTTAATCTTCACCAGAGTCTCATATTTATCATGGTTGCAGCTCTTGATGTGATTGTGGAGCTGATTTTGGGTTGTAGAGGAACGTGGACACGAGGAGCAGCAGAAATCCTTGTTCAGTTCTGAAGCAGAAAATAATTAAATACATTTATAACATTATAAATCATCAAATACATTTATAACATTATAAATCATCAAATACATTTATAACATTATAAATCATCAAATACATTTATAACATTATAAATCATCAAATACATTTATAACATTATAAATCATCAAATACATTTATAACATTACAAATCATCAAATACCTTTATAACATTATAAATAATCTAATACATTTATAACATTATAAATAATCAAATACATTTATAACATTATAAATAATAAATACATTTATAACATTATAAATAATAAAGATTGTTAGTAAATGTTAAACTGAGATCTGATGCTAAAGTCCTGTAACGTGATTCATCCTGCATTCATCATTTCCTGCTCACACTGATCTGCATGAGCACAATACAAGCTTTCACTGTATGATGCTTCATCCCAGCTGCCTCTGATTCTATTCAATCAAAATCTTATTTTACTCAAGATAAAAAATATCTTACTGAGATCATCTTTATCTTCAGGTTCTTCCTTCTTCACAGGCTTCATCTGGAAACCTCCACACTGTTGGTCCTCTGGGGTGAAGTGTTCCTCAGGGATCGAGGTTCCTTCACCTGAAATGTCTTTGTTTTGTGAAGAAAGAAAAAAATAAGGTTGTTATTGTTGGTAGTAACAACCAACTTCTTTATTAAGCACTTAAGTTAGAACTAACAGACACGTACTTCTATACTATCTGTCAAAAAAGACGACCTATAAACCTTTGTTCAAACAGGGTTTCAGCAGATTTAAAGTAATAATAATACAACCCCAAAAAAAAAACAATACTTGGGACAGTATGGAAAATGGAAAATAATAAAACACACAGTTTCTTCCATTGACTTTGACTTTTATTTGATGTCAGACAGGATGAACCAGAGATATTTCATCTTTTATCTGCTCAACTTCATTTCATTTATTAATAAACATCCATTCCTGCATTTCAGGTCTGCAACACATTCCAAAAAAAGTTGGGACCGTTCTTTATTGGGGACAGGTCAGGACTGCAGACAGGCCAGTCCAGTACCAGTACCCTCTTATTCCTCAGCCACGCCTTTGTAATGTGTGCAGCAGGTGGATTTGCATCGTCTTGATAAAAAATGCTGGACATCCCTGGAAAAGACGACGTCTTGAAGGCAGCACATGTTGCTGATAACAGTCTGGATCCTTTTAGTCTTTGGTCCGGATCACACGCTGTCCATTTTTCCAAAAAAATACCTGAAATGCTGATTCATCTGACCACAATACATGTTTCCGCCTTTGGGCAAGATGGCGGCGCATGCACCCGAGCGTCTCACCAGGCTTAGCGATCTAGTGTTTATTTATTTGCCAATTTACTGCGTTTTCACTTGAATCACTCGTGTGAACTACACATACGACAGACAGACGCTGATGGACATTCATTTATACCGCTTTAAGTGTTTTGTTGTTTTGGACCGTCCATTCAAATTCAACCAGCTACTTCCAGAAGTGAGCAGAACACTGCGTCCAAGAGAGCTGTTCATCCCAACAGAAAGAGCCAAAACAGGGTAAATGTGGAGGTTAGCATGCTAAGCTAAAACTACCTTGTTTCTTCCTTGCCAATATGCCATGAGAAAATAAAAATCTGGACCCTGACACAGAAGAGGATCATGGACTGCAGCTAAACCACAGCGTGGTGGAACTGATGAAGAGCTTCTGTGGTGGTGTTTGTCTTTATGTAAACAAAACCTGGTGCATGGACTCTGTCATAGTTAATACCTACTGCTCTGTTGACCTGGAATACCTGGTTATAACGTGTAGACCCTTTATAACCAGGTATTATAACCACCAGAGGTTTCCTGCATTGTTACTGCTGCAGTTTATATCCCTCCAGATGCTAATGCTAACGCAGCTATAAAAGACCTTTGTGAACCCAGTTAGAATCTTTATTGTTTCTGGGGACTCATCTCTCCAGGACCATCAGCACACACAATCATGTATATATTGAATATATCAGCTTATATACTCGACTTTATTTATTCTCATTCATTACCCAATCATTCAGCCACTTGTATTCACCTGGCATTACTCTGTAATTATATACTAGTCTACACACTGTACAGTCAGCATTATCTGTATAATATTCTTTACTTCTATCTCCTCATTTCACTCACCTGCTCACTTCACTAAAAATACACAAATATTACAAGTAATTCAGACACGACCAAATTAAGAGAAATTATTTTATAAAAACGTTATAAAAATATCTTACTGAGTTCATCTGTATCTTCAGGTTCTTCCTTCTTCAAAGGCTTCATCTGGAAACCTCCACACTGTTGGTCCTCTGAGAAGAGCAGTTCCACAGAAGCAACAAGTTCCGGAGGGATTAAAGTGACTTCACCTGAAATTCATCAATATGAGAAGAAGAAACTCAACAACTGGAGGAAACTGAAGGTTGTGGGTTTGATTTCCAATTACAAATAAATACTACTTAGATTAAAACTCAAATTCAAACTGGAGTGTAGCAGCACAGGACAGTACGGTACAGTACAGGTTCTAATCCCACTATCCACTTTCTCTTATTACTGATTAGTGACTCCAATAAAAACCACACTGTACCTCAATGTACTGTACCACACTGTACTGTACCATACTGTACTGCACCACACTGCACTGTACCACACTGTACTGTACCACACTGTACTGTAACAGACTGTACTAACACAGTGTACTGTACCACACTGTACCACACTGTACTGTACCACACTGTACTGTACCACACTGTACTGTACCATACTGTACTGTACCATACTGTACTGTATCATACTGTACTACACTGTACTGTACCACACTGTACTGTGCCACACTGTTCTGTACTATGTTGTACTGCACCACACTGTACTGTACTATACTGTACTGTACCACACTGTACCATACTGTACTGTACCATGCTGTACTGTACCATACTATACTATATCACTCTGTACTGTACCATACCACACTGTACCATACTGTACTGTACCATACTGTACTGTACCGTACTATACTGTACTATACCACACTGTACCATGCTGTACTGTACCATACTATACTATATCACTCTGTACTGTACCATACTGTACTATATCACACTGTACTGTACCACACTGTGCTGTACCATACTGTACTGTACCTCACTGTACTGGCATCATGCTCCACATTTACTTACAGAAGAAATCATCATCACCTTCATCCTCCTCCTTTTGTATTGTTCTCTTCTGGAATTCTTCATTTTGTAGATCCACAGGGGTGACGTATCCCTCTTCTGCTGACTGCATTATTAAAGCTCTAACATGTATTCATAATTAAAGGGAAATTCTTTAGACTGTTGTAACTGGCTGTTGTTATTGTTATGAACTGAAGCTGGTCTGTACACAACCAAACTGACACTTTGCTTAAGTTTGCCATCACATTATTTCAAATTCCTACAGTAAAATGATCTCAAAATTAGTTAACTTAACAAGATTAGTAGTAGAGTAAGTGTTCTTCATGATCATAGGGGTGACATTTAATAATAATTTGATTTGCTTATTTTATTGCTTTTCAAAAAGTGGTATTAACACAACCGAATAGACACTTCACATGAGTTTGAGATCCGATCACAACAAATTCCTACAGTAAAAATTTCGGAAATGTATTTCATTAATAAAAGAAATCTTGAATTGAGTGGATTTTGTGCATCAGAACACGGTAAATAATGTTTAATAAACTAGTTTTACCCTCTTTAACACTTCGGGTACCGTAATACATGGTTTAGACACGCAGTAAACAATTACAGATGCTCGCTTACACTTTTCACCTGACTGTGTCTATAAAACTCTACAAACCACCTGTAAACAAAGTTCCACTGTAAACAAAGTTCCACTGTAAACAAAGTTCCACTGTAAACAAAGTTCAAAAATATCACGTGTTTATATAAAAATGTGAGATTTAATCATGAAGAAACTCAATCAGTTCCGCTCAATTGATTCATTTTGCTGGCTCGGTTCAAATGAATCGGTTCATCATTACTGAATCATGTGTGATGCTAACAGTTAGCGGAGCAGCTAATAGTTTGTGTGTTTAAATGGAAGTGGAGTTAAATCTCCTCAAATCCTCACAGTGATGTTTTATTATGAACTCTAGTTTTATTATGAATTAGAATGTAGTTATAATGAAATATAAGGGTTATAATTAAATACATATTTTACTTACAGATGAGGCTCTACTACGGAGCCCCTTAGGGGTCACTAAGGAAAAAAAATATGTGAAGACGAAATCCGTACGCACGGATTAGTAAACCGTACCCTCAGTTTAGTAAACCGTACGCACGGATTAGTAAACCGTACCCTCAGTTTAGTAAACCGTACGCACGGATTAGTAAACCGTACCCTCAGTTTAGTAAACCGTACGCACGGATTAGTAAACCGTACCCTCGGTTTAGTAAACCGTACGCACGGATTAGTAAACCGTACCCTCGGTTTAGTAAACCGTACGCACGGATTGTCTGCGCTACAAGGTTTACTGTGCGCCCACACCCCGTTTTACGGTAATACAGTTGCGAAGCATTGAAGAGAATAAAGCATCTTTTTACAGCTGGGGTGATGGGATAGCAAACTTATTAAAAAGTCAAATCAAAATCTTATCAAATGCCACCCCACAATCATAAATAACACGAGTACTCATCTTGTGATTTGAGACTATTTTACCTTAGGAATTTAGAATAATAGGATTGCAAACCAACGTAAAGTGAAATGTACAGTATAAATGTCTGAGACTCATAAAGTCAGTAAGTAGAAGTAGAAGTATTCTTTAAGAGTCTGATGGGGCGATTTGATAATAATTTGATTTGCATTTTACTTTACGTTGGTTTGCAATCCTATTATTCTAAATTCCTAGGGTAAAATAGTCTCAAAATCACAAGATGAGTACTAGTGTTATTTATTGATTTATTTATTGTTTATTTATTGTTATTGATTTGACTTTTTAATAAGTTTGCTATCCCATCACCCCAGATTACTACAGTAAAGATGTATGAAATGTATTCCATTAATAAAAGAGTTAATGCTCTTAAAGAAAAAAGTGGAGTACTTTGATAATAATTTGATTTGCTTATTTTAGACCTTTCAAATTGGTCTGTAAGAATTCCACTTGTTTTAATGGAATTTTAAAATTATACATTTGCATAATTTTACCATGTTATGTGCTTTTGTTGCCTATATATATATATATATATATATATATATAGTTGCGAAGCATTGAAGAGGATAAAGCATATTTTTGCAGCTTAACATACTATATATTAGATATAACAAACACACACACACACACACACATATATATACAGTGTATCACAAAAGTGAGTACACCCCTCACATTTCTGCAGATATTTAAGTATATCTTTTCATGGGACAACACTGACAAAATGACACTTTGACACAATGAAAAGTAATCTGTGTGCAGCTTATATAACAGTGTACATTTATTCTTCCCTCAAAATAACTCAATATACAGCCATTAATGTCTAAACCACCGGCAACAAAAGTGAGTACACCCCTAAGAGACTACACCCCTAAATGTCCAAATTGAGCACTGCTTGTCATTTTCCCTCCAAAATGTCATGTGATTTGTTAGTGTTACTAGGTCTCAGGTGTGCATAGGGAGCAGGTGTGTTCAATTTAGTAGTACAGCTCTCACACTCTCTCATACTGGTCACTGAAAGTTCCAACATGGCACCTCATGGCAAAGAACTCTCTGAGGATCTTAAAAGACGAATTGTTGCGCTACATGAAGATGGCCAAGGCTACAAGAAGATTGCCAACACCCTGAAACTGAGCTGCAGCACAGTGGCCAAGATCATCCAGCGTTTTAAAAGAGCAGGGTCCACTCAGAACAGACCTCGTGTTGGTCGTCCAAAGAAGCTGAGTGCACGTGCTCAGCGTCACATCCAACTGCTGTCTTTGAAAGATAGGCGCAGGAGTGCTGTCAGCATTGCTGCAGAGATTGAAAAGGTGGGGGGTCAGCCTGTCAGTGCTCAGACCATACGCCGCACACTACATCAAATTGGTCTGCATGGCTGTCACCCCAGAAGGAAGCCTCTTCTGAAGTCTCTACACAAGAAAGCCCGCAAACAGTTTGCTGAAGACATGTCAACAAAGGACATGGATTACTGGAACCATGTCCTATGGTCTGATGAGACCAAGATTAATTTGTTTGGTTCAGATGGTCTCAAGCATGTGTGGCGGCAATCAGGTGAGGAGTACAAAGATAAGTGTGTCATGCCTACAGTCAAGCATGGTGGTGGGAATGCCATGGTCTGGGGCTGCATGAGTGCAGCAGGTGTTGGGGAGTTACATTTCATTGAGGGACACATGAACTCCAATATGTACTGGGAAATACTGAAGCAGAGCATGATCCCCTCCCTCCGGAAACTCGGTCGCAGGGCAGTGTTCCAGCATGATAATGACCCCAAACACACCTCTAAGACGACCACTGCTTTATTGAAGAGGCTGAGGGTAAAGGTGATGGACTGGCCAAGCATGTCTCCAGACCTAAACCCAGTAGAACATCTTTGGGGCATCCTCAAGCGGAAGGTGGAGGAGCGCAAAGTCTCGAATATCCGCCAGCTCCGTGATGTCGTCATGGAGGAGTGGAAAAGCATTCCAGTGGCAACCTGTGAAGCTCTGGTAAACTCCATGCCCAGGAGAGTTAAGGCAGTTCTTGGAAATAATGGTGGCCACACAAAATATTGACACTTCAGGAACTTTCACTAAGGGGTGTACTCACTTTTGTTGCCGGTGGTTTAGACATTAATGGCTGTATATTGAGTTATTTTGAGGGAAGAATAAATTTACACTGTTATATAAGCTGCACACAGACTACTTTTCATTGTGTCAAAGTGTCATTTTGTCAGTGTTGTCCCATGAAAAGATATACTTAAATATCTGCATAAATGTGAGGGGTGTACTCACTTTTGTGATACACTGTATATATATATATTACTATATATATATATATATGTGTGTGTGTGTGTGTGTGTGTGTTTATTATATCTAATATATTAAGCTGCAAAAAGATGCTTTATCCTCTTCAATGCTTCGCAACTGTATTACCGTAAAACGGGTTTTAGGCGCACAGTAAAACTTGTAGCGCAGTTAGCGTGACCGCGGACGGACTTTAAACTAAGAGTACAGTTTACAAATCCGTGCGTACGGTTTACTAAACCGAGGGTACGGATTACTAAACCGAGGGTACGGATTACTAAACCGAGGGTACGGTTTACTAAACTGAGGGTACGGTTTACTAATCCGTGCGTACGGTTTACTAAACTGAGGGTACGGTTTACTAATCCGTGCGTACGGTTTACTAAACTGAGGGTACGGTTTACTAATCCGTGCGTACGGATTACTAAACCGAGGGTACGGTTTACTAATCCGTGCGTACGGTTTACTAATCCGTGCGTACGGTTTACTAAACTGAGGGTACGGATTTTGTCTTCATATATATTTTTTTCCTTAGTGACCCCTAAGGGGCTCCGTACTCTACAGTACAAACACAGCAGCTTCTTGTTCTTCTTATGATGGTTAATGGCGGATGGCAGAACAACTTAAGACGCACCAGCGCCACCAACTGGACTGGAGTTGAACAGCAGCTCAGCAGTAATAAATCTCCATTAGCCCTGAATCTCTCAGCTAGATTTAGAGAGGACTACAGTCTGCAGTGTTGGGGGTAACACGGTACAAAGTAACACATTACAGTAATGTCATTACTTTTTTCTGTAACGGCATCGTGGGGCGTCGTCGTCTGCACGCTTGGCATCGGCTGAGTTTACTCGTGTGTTTCAAAGTGATCTTGAGGTTACATTAAAAGTTGTGACTGTAAGCTCTGTTTGTGAGTGTGTGTGTGTGTTTTCTTTAGGTTAAGTGTGTTGCTTTATTTAATATTTTTCTCTGTTATTAGTCTCGTCCATTTCATTCTTTTCTTTAAAGATTTGCTTATAGCTGGATTTCTCTTTGTTGTTGTTTTCATTGTTATTTAGAAATTTTATAAATAAATTGTGTGTTTTGGAAAGATTGTTTCCTCCTCATTATTTCATTATTGTAGTAGTATTATGTTACATCCCCATCACCCATAGATCACTGCGGGATGTAACACTTATGTCAGTGGTTCTCAAACTTTTTCTGTCACGCCCCCCTTTGGAAAATGAAAATCAGTCATCCCCCCCCCCCCCCCCCCCTCCAAAATTTTTTTAACTGTGTTGAAATAATTTTTTTCTGCTATTTCAAAAATTAAAAAATGAAATAAAATTTGCAAACACTACAAAAAAAGATAACAAAGTTGAATATGTGCCTAAAAACTAATTTGTGAGAGTTTAAGTCTTATCACTGTATTAGTGGCTGTTTTTCTTTTTATCCCTGTCAAATACCTCTCTGTTCTGTAAATCTAGACCAGGGGTTTACACACTTTCATGGCTTGAGATCTACTGTTTCAGTCTACAGGTCATCGTGATCTACTTTTTAAGGTTGGACTCATTATGTTTCAAAAAAAAGCTTTGAAGCTTTTTAAATGCGCTTCAGTGTATTGATATTCAGCTTTACAGAGCCAGTGACTGAATCACACTGACCTTATTCTGATGATTTGCTCAGGAGCCGCTGATGCTCAAGCAGTTTTTCAGGTGATCATCAGTAAGGATGGACCCATATTTAGACTTCATTATTTTCATGTGGAAAGTAGGTTGATGCGAAAAAGCTGTCAAATATGTGGCAGTCAAATATGTGGAAGTTCCAAATTGTCCAGCAGGGACCCTTGACTTCATATAAATAAAGGTTAAAATTTCTCCATCAGAAAACGTTGAACAGGGTGGGCCAAAGGTTCCATACATAGAAAAAATAAACATTGTTTTTTATAAAAGAAAATAAAACATTTTCATTTATATAATATGCTCTACATGACTGCCATTGTTTTGAAAACACATTTCAATTCGTTGCTCTTTATTTAAACTCATTTTTATGGTATCTGAAACACAGGGTGGGCCATAAGTTTCCATACATATGCTTTTTTTTTCTAAATTTAGTTTTTATATTTCAGATACCCTAAAAAATGCGTTTGAATAAAGAGCAACGAATTAAAATGTTTTCAAAGCGATGGCAGCCATGTAGAGCATATTATATAAATAAAAATGTTTTTTATAAAAATATATATATTTTTCCTATGTATGGAAACGTATGAGCCACCCTGTAGATTAGCACTGCTTTAGGTGGGCTGAGGCGTAGTCATGGTAACAAAAAATAAACAGTGGCCACATGTCATGTCAGTCCCGCTGTGCTGTGTGTATGAGCAGCGCTGTACTGTACCAGCGTGTACTGTGTGTGATCGAGCGCTCCTGATCTAGACTCTCTGTTAGAATGAATACTGACACACCTGAAAACACGGTTTGTTTATGGTCCACCGTAAAAAAAAAATGCCGATGTTAGAACATATGGTTCCGCGCTATATTTCAGTCGGACGCGCCCCCCCCTGTCACCCCACACTTTGAGAAACGCTGACTTATGTTAATGCTTTTTCATTGTGAATCCACTATGATGGTTTACATTGTGCATTTGTGTTTGAATACACTGCTGCAGGGTTTACAGTGTTCAGTATTTGTTTTGATGTGAAACTGGTTTATGGGAACTAAGTTTATGGTAAAGTTTGTGCAAGTTCTTCAAGTTTTACAAAGCAAACTGACTAAAGCAATTTAATACAACATTTCTGACTCTGCCTTTATGAATTTTTACATTTATTTTATTAGTATATTTATATTAATAGATGTACACTTAACATTTCTATGATACATTTGAATGGAGTTAATTTTTATAAAGCAAGTTAACTATGGTACCATGGACTTACCATGAATGGTACCATGAATGTAATGAAATTGCTTCAGAGTTACAAAATATCTTTAAATTATGGCAATAAAAATGTAGCTGGCATTACAATTTGTGACATGATAAAACTTGATATCAATAACTTGATTTTAAAGTAATGAGAAATAATATCTTGCATCAACATGATTAATTTAAATAGTTTAATAATGCACGTATCTTACTCTAAATAAGGGGCTCATCTGTGAAAAATTGGGTGTGCCTACAAGTGATACAAGAGATTATGACAAGCTACATCTTTGTACTCGGTTGAAACTGAGCATTAAACTAAGAAAGCTTCAATATCACATGAGGGAATTAACAAGATTGACAAAATGGATCATTTAATATTTTATTTTACAATCAAATCCTCTTCAAGTAGTAAACATTATTTAAAAAAAAAAAAAACTATACAAACAAAAGAGCAGCTATACACCTTTTAGAAATCCCAGATGCCTTACTAAGCTCACTACTGAGGCATCTTAATATTTCAACGTTATTTTTACTCAAGAACGAGTGAGAATCGGAAGCGTCCTTAGTGATGAAGGCAATCCCAGAATTCATTGCGGCATCTCCTCTCTCACAGAAAAATAAACATAGCTGACGGTGCAGACAGGAAGTTATTTTCAAACGTAAATAAATAATTATTGATTTTTAACGAGTGTTTTTATTTGCAAGTTTGGGCTTGTCAGCAAATGTAACAGTTATCTGTACACGAATCCAGATGTTATATTGACTTGTTAGCACTGTCCCACCTCATTCCATTAGTTTTAATGGCTAAATGCTAAATGCGAAACCCGATGGAATCGCTAAGTAGCGCATCCGAATAACCTGCCTTATAAGTCGATGACTTATTAAAATCCTCTCTACTGAGGCAGCTGCCTGTGTAGGTAGTAAGACAGTGAGGCAGCTCACTAGGTTTTTGAACACACTGGTAGATATTACATTGAAAATGAGAACGGTGTGAATTTTCGTTTTTGTGTCAAGCAGCAAAAAAGTTGTAGCATGACGTATTTGATTTAATTTGCATGAAGTGACATCACACGTCCTGCGATGTGACTATTGCGCATGCACACATCGCGATGACAATGCTGAAACGATATATCGTGCAGCCCTATTTGATTCTCATCCAGTTCTTGATGCTTACATTTAGGTCATGAGTTCGATCCTCTCACTGGGCAAGACCTTTGATGTACCAGTTTAGTTACTGTGTCTAATCTAAGCCTTTGATGTACCAGTTTAGTTACTGTGCCTAATCTAAGCCTTTGATGTACCAGTTTAGTTACTGTGCCTAATCTAAGCCTTTGATGTACCAGTTTAGTTCCTGTGCCTAATCTAAGCCTTTGATGTACCAGTTTAGTTCCTGTGCCTAATCTAAGCCTTTGATGTACCAGTTTAGTTCCTGTGCCTAATCTAAGCCTTTGATGTACCAGTTTAGTTACTGTGCCTAATCTAAGCCTTTGATGTACCAGTTTAGTTACTGTGCCTAATCTAAGCCTTTGATGTACCAGTTTAGTTCCTGTGCCTAATCTAAGCCTTTGATGTACCAGTTTAGTTACTGTGCCTAATCTAAGCCTTTGATGTACCAGTTTAGTTACTAGGGGTGTAACGATACACTCTGCTCACGATTTGATTCGATTCATGATACTGAGTTCACGATTCGATTTTTTCATGATTTTTTTTTTAAGTGTAAACAGTGCAAAACAATGCACATTTTCTTGTACATTTTTTAAACAAAAAAAAAAAACTTCAGTCCCTTGCAATTACAGGTAATTACCAAGAACAGAGTACTTTACTGTAACCTAACAGGTTTACCAAATTTAAGTTACTTATTGCCATCTTAAATTGAAAATCAAAGTAATCAAACAAGCTCATTGAGCTGAGCTGAGTCTTTAAACAAATGTTCTTTGTTGCTTGAACTAATGTATTAACAAATTACATGTAAAATGAATTACTAATGTAAAAAAAAACATTGTATCAAATGTTTATTATTTAAATGGCTTTATTTATATACTCAACATGGAACAGAGTGCTACAACAATAAATTATAAAATACAAAAACAAAGACCCATCTCAATTAGACCAAAAGGTCTGATTGTGTATATTACTTGTAAATTTGCATCTAGAGTGAAAGAACACATCAACAAAGCATCACTCAACAAAATATAAATGAAAATGTGCAAAAGGAAAATCAGCATCCAGGTGACGGTATTTGTAAGTATTTAGTGAAGATTGGCATTCAGAAAAACCGAGCTCATCTTTGAGGGGTTGATCCTGTTTCTCCTTTCTGTTATGATCTGCCCTGTTTTGGAAAAGATTCTCTCTGAGGGGACAGATGTTGCTACAATACACATTGACGTGTATAAGATGTGGGTCTCAGTGGGTCTGAACTTCTCTGTTAAAGTGGTTCCTCGTGTCCAAACTTTACTGTTTCCTGTCACTCATTTTCCTCACCTTTCCAGCGTGTAATGTCTGGCTACGTAAAGCGCAATGTAAAACTTCATCAAGTGCTCTCTGTCTTTCTCTCTCTTTCACTCCCTCCTGTTCATGTGCACGCTGTCCGTGTCTGTCTGTGTGTGTGTGTGTGTGTGTGTGTGTGTGTGTGTGTGTGTGTAACCCCGCCCCTCCTGCTCAGTGTAAACACACAAACGTCACCACGCATCTTGACCAATTACGTGCGGCTTTAACAAAAAAAAAAAACCAGAAAAACAAACGAATCGGCTCCGGATGCTGCCGTTCATTTTAAAGAGCCGACTCTTAGAGCCGGATTGTTCGCGACCGACCCATCACTAATAAATTACAGAACGCACGTGCACTCGTACAATCGCGCAGAAGTCCACGATGCACATCGCTACATTTTTGCATCGCGAAATCGTAAAACGATGTATCGTTATACCCCTATTAGTTACTGTGCCTAATCTAAGCCCAGTTAGCAGACTGGTTTTATGTCATTTTAGTGACTTTTATCAGCACTGTAAAAAGAACAGGTAATGAACATACACTTACAGACAGAAGGGTGTGAGTTTGATTCTCATCCAGTTTTTGATGCTTACATTTAGGTCATGAGTTTGATCCTCTCACTGGGCAAGACCTTTGAGGGACCAGTTTAGTTGCTGAGCTTAATCTAAGCCCAACACTGTAAATTGAACAATTAGAGAGCCTTCTTACAGTCAGAAGGGTGTGAGTTTGATTCTCATCCAGTTCTTGATGCTTACATTTAGGTCGTGAGTTCAAGGTAAGGCCTTTGAGGGACCAGTTGAGTTACTGTGCCTAATCTAAGCCCAGTTAGCAGACTGGTTTCATGTCATTTAGTGACTTTCATCAGCACTGTAAATAGAACAGGTAGTAAACATTCATTTACAGTCAGAAGGGTGTGAGTTTGATTCTCATCCAGTTTTTGATGCTTAGATTTAGATTCTACTTTTCAATATTATATTCAATTTAATATTATATTCAGATGTCTCCACATGTCTTTTTCAGCCTCGTTAGCGCAGTCAGTAGCGCGTCAGTCTCATAATCTGAAGGTCGTGAGTTCGATCCTCACATGGGGCAAGGCCTTTGAGGGACCAGTTTAGTTACTGTGCCTAATCTAAGCCCAGTTAACAGACTGGTTTCATGTCATTTAGTGACTTTCATCAGCACTGTAAATAGAACAGGTAAACATTCATTTACAGTCAGAAGGGTGTGAGTTTGATTCTCATCTTGTTCTTGATGCTTACATTTAGATTCTGCTTTTCAAAAATGTGCTTAAACTTCAGCCAATGAAACGGTCAGATTCAGATGTCTCCACATTCCTTTGTCAGCCACGTTAGCGCAGTAGGTAGCGCGTCAGTTTTATAATCTGAAGGTCGAGAATTCGATCCTCACACGGGGCAAGGCCTTTGAGGGACCAGTTTAGTTGCAGACTGTTTTCATGTCATTTAGTGACTTTCATCAGCACTGTAAATAGAACAGGTAGTAAACATTCATTTACAGTCAGAAGGGTGTGAGGTTCTCATCCATTTTTTGATGCTTAGATTTAGATTCTGCTTTTCAATATTATATTCAATTTAATATTATATTCAGATGTCTCCACATGTCTTTGTCAGCCTCGTTAGCGCAGTAGGTAGCGCGTCAGTCTCATAATCTGAAGGTCGTGAGCTCAATCCTCACACGGGGCAAGACCTTTGAGGGACCAGTTTAGTTGCAGACTGGTTTTATGTCATTTAGTGACTTTCATCAGCACTGTAAATAGAACAGGTGGTGAACATACACTTACAGTCAGAAGGGTGTGAGTTTGATTCCATTTTTTTAAGCTTAGATTTAGATTCTGCATTTCAATATTTAAATTTATTATCTAAACTACAACTACAAAAACTGTCAGATTCAGTCTAAACATGTTGCTGTCAGCCTCGTTAGTGCAGTAGATAGCACGTCAGTCTCATAACCTCATAGATTCTGCTTTTAAAAATGTGCCTAAACTTCAGCCAATGAAACAGTCGGATTCAGATGTCTCCACATGCCTTTGTCAGCCACGTTAGTGCAGTAGGTAGTGCGTCAGTCTCATAATCAGTAGGTCGTGAGTTCGATCCTCACACGGGGCAAGACCTTTGAGGGACCAGTTTAGTTGCAGACTGATTTTATGTCATTCAGTGACTTTCATCAGCACTGTAAATAGAACAGGTAGTGAGCATTCACTTACAGTCAGAAGGGTGTGAGTTTAATTCTCATCTTGTTCTTGATGCTTACATTTAGATTCTGCTTTTCAATATTGTGCCTAAACTTCAGCCAATGAAACGGTCGGATTCAGATGTCTCCACATGTCTCTGTCAGCCTTGTTAGCGCAGTAGGTAGCGCGTCAGTCTCATAATCTGAAGGTTGAGAATTCAATCCTCACACGGGGCAAGGCCTTTGAGGGACCAGTTTAGTTACTTTGCCTAACCTAAGCCCAGTTAACAGACTGGTTTCATGTCATTTAGTGACTTTCATCAGCACTGTAAATAGAACAGGTAGTAAACATTCATTTACAGTCAGAAGGGTGTGAGTTTGATTCTCATCCAGTTTTTGATGCTTAGATTTAGATTCTGCTTTTCAATATTATATTCAATTTAATATTATATTCAAATGTCTCCACATGTCTCTGTCAGCCTTGTTAGCGCAGTCGGTAGCGCGTCAGTCTCATAATCTGAAGGTCGTGAGTTCGCCCCTCACACGGGGCAAGGCCTTTGAGGGACCAGTTTAGTTACTGTGCCTAACCTAAGCCCAGTTAACAGACTGGTTTCATGTCATTTAGTGACTTTCATCAGCACTGTAAATAGAACAGGTAGTAAACATTCATTTACAGTCAGAAGGGTGTGAGTTTGATTCTCATCTTGTTCTTGATGCTTACATTTAGATTCTGCATTTCAATATTTAAATTTATTATCTAAACTACAACTACAAAGCCAATGAAACGGTCAGATTCAGATGTCTCCACATGTCTCTGTCAGCCTTGTTAGCGCAGTAGGTAGCGCGTCAGTCTCATAATCTGAAGGTCGTGAGTTCGATCCTCACACGGGGCAAGGTCTTTGAGGGGCCAGTTTAGTTGCAGACTGGTTTTATGTCATTTAGTGACTTTCATCAGCACTGTAAATAGAACAGGTGGTGAACATACACTTACAGTCAGAAGGGTGTGAGTTTGATTCCATTTTTTTATGCTTAGATTTAGATTCTGCATTTCAATATTTAAATTTATTATCTAAACTACAACTACAAAAACTACCAGATTCAGTCTAGACATGTTGCTGTCAGCCTCGTTAGCGCAGTAGGTAGCGCGTCAGTCTCATAATCTGAAGGTCGTGAATTCGATCCTCACACGGGGCAAGGCCTTTGAGGGACCAGTTTAGTTGCAGACTGGTTTTATGTCATTTAGTGACTTTCATCATCACTGTAAATATAACAGGTGGTAAACATACAGTCAGAAGGGTGTGAGTTTGATTCCAGTTTTTAATGATTAGATTTATATTCTGCATTTCAATATTTAAATTTATTATCTAAACTACAACTACAAAAACTGTCAGATTCAGTCTAGACATGTTGCTGTCAGCCTCGTTAGCGCAGTAGGTAGTGCGTCAGTCTCATAATCTGAAGGTCGTGAGTTCGATCCTCACTCGGGGCAATCCTTTCGGAGACCAGTTTAGTTACTGTGCCTAATCTAAGCCCAGTTAGCCGACTGGTTTCATGTCATTTAGTAACTTTTACCAGCACTGTAAATAGAACAGGTAGTGAATATACACTTACAGTCAGAAGTGTGTGAGTTTGATTCCATTTTTTTATGCTTAGATTTAGATTCTGCATTTCAATATTTAAATGTATTATCTAAACTACAACTACAAAAACTGTCAGATTCAGTCTAGACATGTTGCTGTCAGCCTCGTTAGCGCAGTAGGTAGTGCGTCAGTCTCATAATCTGAAGGTCGTGAGTTCGATCCTCACACGGGGCAATCCTTTCGGAGACCAGTTTAGTTACTGTGCCTAATCTAAGCCCAGTTAGCCGACTGGTTTCATGTCATTTAGTAACTTTTACCAGCACTGTAAATAGAACAGGTAGTGAATATACACTTACAGTCAGAAGTGTGTGAGTTTGATTCCATTTTTTTATGCTTAGATTTAGATTCTGCATTTCAATATTTAAATGTATTATCTAAACTACAACTACAAAAACTGTCAGATTCAGTCTAAACATGTTGCTGTCAGCCTCGTTAGTGCAGTAAGTAGCGTGTCAAAATCATAACCTAAAGGTCATGAGTTCGATCCTCACATGGGGCAAGGCCTTTGAAGGACCAGTTTAGTTAGTGTGCCTAATCCAAGCACATTTAGCAGACTTTCATCAGCACTGTAAATAAAACAGGGAGTGAACATTCTTACGTTCAGAAGGATGTGAGATTCAAAGAGTTTTTTGCCTTGTTTTGATTCGCTCATAGAAAGCGTGCAGCACAGCGTTTTTATTTCTTTCTGGATCAATAAAGTATCTATCTATCTATGGAGGACGAAAAATGACAAGTATAAATAAATAAATGCACAAATAAATAATGCAATAAATAAATAAATAAACTAATAAATACATTTTCGTCATGAAAAAGGACATATTTAAGTAAATGGCCTGGAAAGAGTAACTGATGGTTTAGTTCAGCTCAGTGCTGATATGGATGTGGACATTGACCTGACTGTGTTAGACAGTCTTCAAGAAGTCGCCCGCCAACTTCACATTCTCTCAGAGACAGAGGAAGCGAACGTTGGACGTCCATCCTACATTTTACCTCCGCGTATAATCACCGCGGTCACGCACCATCTGCACTTTAAAAAAGCTTGCTCACGCTACCCACACTTCATTTTTTACTGCACGTCTAAACCGTATTATATGGTAATACCGCTGCGAAGATGAAATCATCTCTTTACAGCTTAATATACTGGTGTTGGTCATAAAATTAGAATATCATGAAAAAGTTGATTTATTTCAGTAATTCCATTCAAAAAGTGAAACTTGTATATTATATTCATTCATTACACACAGACTGATATATTTCAAATGTTTATTTCTTTTAATGTTGATGATTATAACTGACAACTAATGAAAACCCCAAATTCAGTATCTCAGAAAATTAGAATATTACTTAAGACCAAAACAAAAAAAGGATTTTTAGAAATGTTGGCCAACTGAAAAGTATGAAGATGAAAAGTATGAGCATGTACAGCACTCAATACTTAGTTGGGGCTACTTTTGCCTGGATTATGGCAGCAATGCGGCGTGGCATGGAGTCCATCAGTCTGTGGCACTGCTCAGGTGTTATGAGAGCCCAGGTTGCTCTGATAGTGGCCTTCAGCTCTTCTGAATTGTTGGGTCTGGCGTATCGCATCTTCCTCTTCACAATACCCCATAGATTTTCTATGGGGTTAAGGTCAGGCAAGTTTGCTGGCCAATTAAGAACAGGGATACCATGGTCCTTAAACCAGGTACTGGTAGCCTTGGCACTGTGTGCAGGTGCCAAGTCCTGTTGGAAAATTAAATCTGCATCTCCATAAAGTTGGTCAGCAGCAGGAAGCATTAAGTGCTCTAAAACTTCCTGGTAGACGACTGCGTTGACCTTGGACCTCAGAAAACACAGTGGACCAACACCAGCAGATGACATGGCACTCCAAACCATCACTAACTGTGGAAACTTTACACTGGACCTCAAGCAATGTGAATTCTGTGCCTCTCTTCCTCCAGACTCTGAGACCTTGATTTCCAAAGGTAATGCAAAATTTACTTTCATCAGAGAACATAACTTTGGACCACTCAGCAGTCCTTTTTGTCTTTAGCCCAGGCGAGACGCTTCTGACGCTGTCTCTTGTTCAAGAGTGGCTTGACACAAGGAATGCGACAGCTGAAACCCATGTCTTGCATACGTCTGTGCGTGGTGGTTCTTGAAGCACTGACTCCAGCTGCAGTCCACTCTTTGTGAATCTCCCCCACATTTTTGAATGGGTTTTGTTTCACAATCCTCTCCAGGGTGCGGTTATCCCTATTGCTTGTACACTTTTTTCTACCACATCTTTTCCTTCCCTTCGCCTCTCTATTAATGTGCTTGGACACAGAGCTCTGTGAACAGCCAGCCTCTTTAGCAATGACCTTTTGTGTCTTGCCTCCTTGTGCAAGGTGTCAATGGTCGTATTTTGGACAACTGTCAAGTCAGCAGTCTTCCCCGTGATTGTGTAGCCTACAGAACTAGACTGAGAGACCATTTAAAGGCCTTTTCAGGTGTTTTGAGTTAATTAGCTGATTAGAGTGTGGCACCAGGTGTCTTCAATATTGTACCTTGTCACAATATTCTAATTTTCTGAGATACTGAATTTGGGGTTTTCATTAGTTGTCAGTTATAATCATCAACATTAAAAGAAATAAACATTTGAAATATATCAGTCTGTGTGTAACGAATGAATATAATATACAAGTTTCACTTTTTGAATGGAATTACTGAAATAAATCAACTTTTTCATGATATTCTAATTTTATGACCAGCACCTGTATGTCTAACTGTTTAAAAAACTAAAATACTCTCTTTTGTAGATTCAGGTTACACTCGCGACTGTGAACTCAGGAAGTGAGAGATTTGGAGGAGCAGTTGAATGCTGCATTGAGTTAAAGTAAAAGTGCGCTCTTCGGTTTATGTGGAGAGAAATATAAAGTTTTCTAGATAATCACGGTGAGTTTGTGAATATAAAGTTGTAATATGTAAATGTTATTAATCCGTATTTGATGTAGAAATGTTTAGGATTGATTTTATTAACACCGTTATTTAGGCGTGTCAACAACAACACGGTTATTTTTTACACTTTAGTCTTCTGTGTTTTTCTCTCATCCACACGAACTCACAAACCCACGATTAATGAAAACAGGATAAAGAGATTTCTGAAAACTGCTTCTTTGTTTTCGTCTGGTTTCATAAATACAGCAGATTAACTATTGGTATGTGGCGTCTTATAACATATTATATGATAACATATAATTGATTAATAATGTTTATAGTGGTGTATGTGTATGGGGTTCTATAAAGCATTGAGTTAATAAGAGTAATATAGTCGTTATGAGTAGTAGAGTAACAGAACAAAAACATGACAGTAAAGAAGAGGGAGCCGTAAATTGCAGCGGTGGTTAAAATATTACGCTACTAATGCAAAAAAAAAAAGAGAGATTATTAATCAGTAATTATTATTCAGAATAATATAACAATAATAAAATACTATTCTAGGTACTCAACACAGGGTAATTACAGGCATTTTAGAACAGACATACTGTAAAATATTAACTGTTAATAATCATAATTACTCATAATAATGAATTTGTTTTTGCTATTACAGTTGTTGTCGTAATAATAGTATTATTGGTGATGGTAGTAGTAGTAGTAACTGTAATTATAATGTTATGGAGAACCAATAGACAATTAGTGGAGCGTTTCTTCCATCTAGTGGCCAAAATGTGACAACACACTAACAAAATGTATATGTGTGTAAGTGTTTTCTTTTATGCATGTACTTTTTATGTATCTTTGTGAGTGTGTGTGTGTATATATATATATATAATTATATATACTACTCAAACAGATAAACAGATACTACTAAGAAACAAACTGGTGACAAACATACACAATACACAACACAGAATTGCAGGACTGCAGTCTGAGTCCAACACTGTTTAATATCTACATAAATGATTTAGTGTGCAGCCCCCGGACTCACTCTGCAGGACGGGGAAGTAAAATTTCTACTCTATGCAGCTGCACCTAGACCTGTTGGAGCAGTACAGCCAGAACTGGGCCCTAGCAGTAAATCTGAAGAAAACAAAAATGATTGTCTTCCAAAAACAAACCTAGATGTCAGGAACACATGGCACCAGTTTACCGTGGTCAGCACTGCCCTGGAGCACACAATGCAGTACACTTACCTTGGTCTCATCATTACATTTACATTTTCAGCATTTAGCAGACGCCTTTATCCAAAGCAACATACAGTACAGTTACAGTGTACAATCTGAGCAGTTGAGGGTTAAGGACCTTGCTCAAGGACCCAACAGCAGCAACCTGGCAGTTCTGATTACTAGTCCAGTACCCTAACCACTAGGCCACAGCGGTACTCATTACTGCATCAGGGAGTTTCAGCATGGCAGTGAATGCACTAAAGGAAAAAGGTGGCAGAGCCATGTATGCAATCGGTATGGTATTTTACAACATTGACATTCCCACCTCAATGGAGTAAATTATTTGTTAGTGTGATACAGCCCATTGCACTGTACAGGAGTGAACCTCCTCACCTGCAGGGCAGAAATAGGCCGAATATAAACATACAAAAAAAAATCTCAACATGTCTTGATACACCTAAAGTCAAGTCCCAAAGAGTCACTACAATTTAAAGCACTACAGAGCCAAGAACTGACCCCTGAAATAAATGCCCTCAGCCAGCTGGTCCTGAGACTCATTGACCCTCAAAATGGCCTCAGCATAGATTACAGCACTGTCCAACAGCTCATAGCTAACAGTAAGAACAGGTATCTAGAACACTGGGAGAACCAAATCCAATCTCACAGTAGACTAGAATACTATTGTGAAATAAAAAGTAAGTACAAACTGGAGCCACATCTTACAGTGGAGACAGAGATGCACTTCCTTCTTCACTGCCAAAAATTCAAACCAACACAAGAAAATGTCACAGACAGATTTAAACAACAAATCCCAAATCACCAAACACTTACAGAATTAGAAAAATTACAGAAAATGCTCGCCGCACAGTACCTGAGACACACACACACACACACACACACACACACACACACACATCTATATATGTTTATTAAGAAAATTTTTATATCCTCTGTATATCTTTATGTAAATTAGACAAATTCTTTTTTTATTGTCTAATATTTTTGTTCTCTGTTCAGTTTTACTGTTTATAGTTTGTACTGCTTTGGCAATATTGTTTTCTACTGTCATGCCTACAGAGCTACTTGAATCTGAATCTACATACTACACAAACAACAGCAGTCAGAAACTGAGCATCATGTTAGGAGAGGAGAAGGAGAGCAGCACTGTAGCAGCTCAGTATGTAGCTGCCTGCAACAGTCTGAGAGACACGGACTGATACACCCGAACAGAGGAACAGTCGGAATTAACCCACAAAGAGAAAGTGTTCCATATATACATGTCTTTTATTTTATTACTTTTTATTTTTTTAATTTATATTAATTTATATTATATTTACAGAACATAAAATTAAATAAGAAATATTTAAGCACCACTTTTCAGTTAAAGCACCACAAACATGACATGAGGTAATATTTGTGATGGTCATCCTGATGATCTGTATGAATCTCATGAATAACTGATGACACTTGTACCCTTAATTACTAAAATAATTAATATATTGCTCCTGCATTAAGACATACATTAGCAGTGGTGGACACTAACTAAGTAAATGTAACTAGTTGGGTGAGTTTTTACCAAGGTTATAATAGTTTTGGATTTTTCATTATAGTTTAGTTTTATTTCGTTTTGACTTTTTTTTCTCTAATTCAGTTAGTTTTAATTAGTTTTTAGAGTGCGTTTGCTAGTTTTTATTAGTTTTTATTATTTGTTTAATGCTTAGTTTTAGTTTAGTTTTTATTAGTTTTAGTATTAGTTTTAGTTTTTTCATACTTTGGGTTATTTTTCAGGTGCAGGATTCAAAAAGGTCAGAGTAAGTATTGTGTAATAAAAACTCAACAAAAGATACCATTTAAAAAATTTATTCAATTACTGTTGAACAGTCAACTGTCCACAAAAACTGTAACAGTCCACAAGATAGCAGCCTTAGATGCAAAATGTATGCAATACTGCTGCTGAAAAGGACACACATGAACATAATAATTAGGGCTGTCACGCGATTAATAATGTTGGGCCCCCTTAACAAATTGCAGATGCTGATAGCTGATCAGAATGAATTAAAAGTCACTCAGAAGTTACACCTCAAGTTCAAATTCCTGCCTTTGGTATTTTTACTGCACAGTTTCAGTTCTTTTAATTTTACTTAACGAAAATATTGTAATATGTGCAGCCAATGTGGGGGGGGCAGTGAGGTGAGTGGTTGAGTTCATGTTGTGGAGGCCCCCCTGCCATGGGCCCCGGTGCACCTTTTGTATCTGCCGTAGTTTTTCCTGCACCTGTAATTTACACAAGAACTATTTTTTCTTAAAAAAAGGGCTATTCTAAGAAAAGGACTGTTGTTTTCTAACGTCTCACTGGTCATGTAATGTGAATTACAAATATATTGTCTGGTCTTTTAAGAATATTAAGTGTGCTATTGGGCACAGGGAGCAAGTGTGTAGGGAAGGTCTCAGAATTGACCATGTCCACCTGTGCTTATATTTACATTTACAGCATTTTTGCAACTTACACGATGAGCTGAACACAATAAGCAATTGAGGGTTAAGGGTCTTGCTCAGGGACCCAACAGTGGCAACTTGGTGGTGGTGGAGGGGCTTGAACCATCAACCTTCTGTTTACTAGTCCAGTAACTTAACCACTGAGCTATCACTGGCCATTATAATGTTCTTAATCAGCGTTCTGCTTCATGCACTTTTAAGAAATGCAATATTAACCACAGATACACACATTTCCATTAATTACAATAATTTAATAGTTTGATTCAAAGGTTTCATCTTGAGATTTTTTTTTTAATTGCGATAAAAAATGTAATGCGTTAATCGCGATTACGACAGCCCTAATAATAATATAAACTAATTCATGAGACACACATTAGGGAGCTCAATCTGAGAAAAACATCAACTTTACTTTTGCTGGTGTTTTGCAGGATAGCGTGGTGAGCAGAAACAGAAACAGTGCCATCAGGGACCAATCTCAATCCGCTCCCTACTCACTCCCCCTCTCCACTCCGCCTCCGTTTGCGCGTTCACGTGGAGTGTCCCTCTGTAGTGGAGTGTTAGTGAGGAGGGAGCGGATTGGGAAAGGCCGCATGAGGTGCCGGTAACTAACGTAACTGCTCGAGTGGAAATAATCGATTTCATATCAGTTCACAAAGCTCATAAATAGACAAACACGAAAACGAAGGCTATTCTATCTATAATTTTAGTACGTTTTAGTTAGTTTTGGAAACGCAAAATACAGTTTTAGTTAGTTATCGTTTTTTCTTTTAATTACCGTTTTTATTTATTTCAGTTAACGAAAATGTTTTTTCAATTTCAGTTTTCGTTATTTCGTTCGTTTTCGTTAACGATAATAACCCTGGTTTTTACTTTAACGCCACCACATTTGGTAGTCAAATGTTTTACTTTTTTCTCCACTACATTATGAACAATCTGTGGTTCCTTTTGGTTTATGTGTGAATAAAAATATAACATTGTCAAAATGAAGGAAGCGTGAAGAGATCACATCAATCAGTGTTTTGTTCTTATGATAATTTTAATAAACATTAGTGTCAGATTAATGAATGACACTCGAGTCTTTTCACCTAAAATGAGTTGATTCATCAGCTCGAGTCTTTTTACAGAAATGATAATGAAACATTAGAGCCATAATAAATCATGCTACTTTTACTTTCATACATTCATACTAGTACTTTTACTCAAGTGGAGGTGAAGAGTATTTTTTTAATTAATTCATGTATTACATGTAGGAATCGATTATTAATCACTCATGAAATAAGACATGAATTAATGTTATGTCATGTACCTGCACTATAATGCTAAAGGTACAGTAGTGTGTTTATGAATCTGTTCAGTCAGTGCAGGTAAACCTTATTAATCCAGCCACTGCAATTTCCTTCGGGATCAATAAAGTCTTATCTTTCCTTACATGGCTTAGTGTTTAGCCAAAATTGTTATTATTATGAATCCTCAGGAAAGTGAAGGGAGGTTAGTTTATGCAAAAAAACAACAACTCCTACGCAAAAAAACCCTCTTTAATCTCTGTACTGTAGATTCTCTCTACTACTTAATGTCAAGGGGCACATGAACCACGTGACCGCGTGGCGGCGAGATCAAGGAGTGTCGCAACTCTCTCTCTACGGCTCTGAGTGCGTCATAATATCTTAGTACAGTGACATTTGATTCTGCGTGTTATTCTAAACACCACATAGTGGCAGTCAGGGCCCAAAAACAGTAATATATTAATAAATAAATAAAAGAAGATAAGGTATTACAAACATGGAAAGCTACCCAAATGCAGTGTGATTAATATATTCGAATATAATACTTAAAAAAAAGAGGAAAATTCTCTTAACTTGATAAGATGGGTGGCTCTTAAAAGAGCCGTTGGTTTGCCAGAGCGACTAAGGCGCTTTACTTGGAGCTGGTGTACTTGGTGACGGCCTTGGTACCCTCGGACACGGCGTGCTTGGCCAGCTCACCGGGAAGCAGCAGGCGCACGGCGGTCTGGATCTCCCTGGAGGTAATGGTGGAGCGCTTGTTGTAGTGAGTCAGACGAGAGGACTCACCAGCGATACGCTCGAAAATGTCGTTGACGAAGGAGTTCATGATGCCCATAGCCTTGGAGGAGATCCCGGTATCAGGGTGGACCTGTTTCAGGACCTTGTACACGTAGATAGCGTAGCTCTCCTTCCTGGACTTTCTGCGCTTCTTGCCTCCTTTGCCGGCGGTCTTGGTGACGGTTTTCTTGGAGCCCTTCTTGGGCGCGGCCTTAGGGTTTTTAAATAAACTTTATTGTACAAATTTATATCACATTACAAATATCATTTACATCATACACATACAGTAATATTACATTAATTGATACATTTCGCTGGTTCAGGCATGATGCTGCTGTTTCCTCTAGAACAAACTGCAAGTGAATGTAGACGCTCTACACGCCCGCTTTATTAACCCTGCATGCTGAGTAAGACAAGATGAAACACGTAACTCTGATTGGTCCAAGGTCCTGGGTTTCTATTGGACAGACAACATACCGTTCCACGCCCCCTTCTGCCCCATTCACTAGAATCTGTTCTTTGTTGTCTGTTCCCGCTTAATCTGAGGTCGATACATGTTGAAAAACCGAATATAAAAGAATCAATAGCAATATTTTATTACATTTTATATAAAAATATATAGATAGGATAGATATATATATATTTTTTTGTTTGTTTTTTAAGCGAGGCATTTGGGCACAATGTTTTACTGTATTTTACACAGAGATCGTGTTAATGATTGTAGTGTAATCTACAGTATGGATGTACATTGGTAGTATGCAAACACGCCGTATGACAGCTAAACAATAATACTAAAATTACTAATGATAATTCCAAGCTTTTGGGCTACATAAAGTGAATGTGTTATTTTTACTTATGATGCTTTCAAGCTTTTGGGGCTAAACAAGTGATTTGCAAATGTACGCATCAGTGAACGTACTACTACTAATAATAGCAATATTAATAATAAACCAGAAAGAATTTTCTCTTTTGTAGAAACTATGGGTGGCTCTTAAAAGAGCCGTTGTGTTAGCGTGGAGATCTGAACGTTTAACCCCCGAATCCGTACAGGGTGCGTCCCTGGCGTTTCAGAGCGTACACCACGTCCATTGCGGTGACGGTCTTTCTCTTGGCGTGCTCGGTGTAGGTGACGGCATCACGGATGACGTTCTCCAGGAAAACCTTGAGCACACCGCGGGTCTATGGCATGCATTTGGGGCCAAAATCGTCTTAGTTCTAACGCCTGTACACGTAAAAATATTACGTGTCCAGACGTAAAATATGTACGTGTACAGACGGCAAAATATGACGTGTTAACGCCTCTTCACAATTTATAGCCAATCAGTGAACTATAACATGAATATATCTGCATGTGAATAAGGGACCGTGACAAACACTGACAATGTGCAACGTTTGGCTTCCCATATTCATGAGACGCGTACACACGTTACAACGTATTGCCTACTAAGCATGACACACATGCAAACGTAGCGTTACGTTATTTGCACGTGAGAGCACGCACTAAATACGCACTGTGCTCTTAATTTAAACGTAGGCTCATGTGACCGTGATGTAGTCCATTTACTTTACAAAATGGCTCTTCGAAATTTTCTTTTGAATTGCAAAAGAGTATTTGCGGACTGCACCAGACTGGCCAGTTCCAGCCATGCTCCGGCAGATGTGGATCTGATAATAACAAGGTAAAGTGCTAATTATGATTTTTGTTGTCTGTTATGATGTCTGTTTTCTTTGTTGTTTATATGTACTTTTTTGCATTTATCCACAAAATGAAATGAAGTTGAATTCTACAGTATGTCAAAATAAAACCGGGCCTTTTGATTTTGTAGATAAAACTGTCCATGGCATATTATTATTATTATTATTATTATTATTATTATTATTATTATTAAAGATTTTTAAATATAAAGTAGAACTTCAGTCAAAAAAAAAAATTACCCCAAACAAATATACTGTATTGTTCAGAAAGGTCATAGAAATCATGTACCTGCATAATTTTATTAATAAAATAAAATGCCTGTTTTTTTAATTATAAAATAAAATGCCTGTTTTTTTAATTATAGCAACAGAAGTTGGAATCAGTAACTGCCAGTTTTAAGACATGAGATACTCACATCAAGAAAGATGAACCATCAAACATTATTATGATGTCCATTTATTGTTTTATTTCTTTTTCTTTTTTTTCTTTTTTGTCTTTAGAATGGATACAATGTTGAGGAGTGTTCAGTGGGCAAGAGGAAGACTAGTTGAACCTGAAGTAGCTGATGGAATGCTCAATGTAATTTCTCAATTTCTAGAGGAAATGGGAGCAATTTCTGAACAGCAAGGTTTGAAATAATATTCTAAAGTAAATAAACTAAACTGCATAATCAACTAATTAAAATTCATAAACAGTTAATTATTGTTTGTGTAATGTTGCCAGCTGACCAAGGATACCATGCACCTCGATTTATGGGACGGGTCGGACGTCCAAGGTATTCTGTAACTCAGGAACAGTTGGAGTTCCTGTTCACATTTAATTTCACTATACCTCAAATTTCTGACATATTGGCTGTATCAACACGAACAACTAAAAGACTCTTAAGGTAAGACAAATTGCATCATTATTATTATTATTATTATTTTTGTTTTTATGTTTTTTGTGGATGGTCTTGTATAATTTAAATTTCATAATTCTTTCTAAAATCATGTGCTAAAATGTTCTTATATTAATTTATTAGTTCATTATAAGTCACAAAAAAATAAAATGTATTATTGTAGTGTGATATAGCTAATACTAATAAAGAATGAAGAGATAATTAATTAATTAATATATTCTGTTTATCACTGCTGTCCAATGAAAAACATTTCTATTTTAATTAATTAATTACTTGATTTATTTTTTGCATAATCTGAACAAAACCGATGAACGTTACACTGTGTAAAGAGTTTGGAATAAATGGATCAATAGAAATGCTCTAAAATTATTTGAAATAAAATCCTTTTACATTAAGTTTAAAGTGGTAGTTTGAACATAAATGTTGTGTGTGTGTGTGTGTGTGTGTGTGTGTGTTTACACACTCCATGGTGACTTAGTGCTATTTTTATAACATGCCCTGCGGGCGACACACATGGTCCATGCGGGCGACCAGGTGCCCCCGGGCACCGTCTTGGCTACCCCTGGCCTATGGTGTGTATTAAACACTGCAGGTTTGTCTGAGAATGAATGAATGAATGTTGACCGTAAAGTGCAAAGATTTAAATATGTATTGTTTATTTATGGATTTATTTAGATTTAATGCATTGAAATGCTCAAACACGTGACCAAATAAACCAACTAAAATCTATATTAATGCCAGAATCTGAAATCTTTTTTTTTTTTTTTAATAGTGTAATGAGGAGTTTTACTGGAAAAAGAGTCCAGCTGCAACTGAAACATGAAGAGCTCCAGCAGTGTGAGGACAACACCAGATGCCATAAGAAGTCTAAATTGGAAGTTTTGTTCAAACTGTTGGAACTAACTGAAGCGCAGTTCAAGAGACCTCAACACAACATTTCTGTTTTATGTACGTGGACAAAATTGTTGGTACCCTTATGTTAAAGAAAGAAAAATCCACAATGCTCACTGAATTAATTATATATTACCACCATCATTCTATTACTACTATGAATATATCAGTACACCTGATTATAACAGCAGACTTACAGGTGCATCTCAATAAATTAGAATATCATCAAAAAGTTAATTTATTTCAGTAATTTGAAAAAAAAAAAAAAAAAACTCATTATATAGATTTATTACAAACAGAGTGATCTATTTCAAGTTTTTATTTCTTTTAATGTTGATGATTATGGCTTACAGAATATGCACTCAATACTTGGTCGGGGCTTCTTTTGCATGAATTACTGCTTCAGTGCAGTGTGGCATGGAAGCAATCAGCCTGTGGCACTGCTGAGGTTGCCCAGGTTTCTTTGAGAGCGGCCCTCAGCTCGTCTGCATTGTTGGATCTGGTGTCTCATCTTCCTCTTGACAATACTCTATAGATTCTCTATGGGGTTTAGGTCAGGTGAGTTTGCTGGCCAATTAAGCATAGTGATACTGTGGTTATTAAACCAGGTATTGGTACTTTTGGCAGTGTGGTCAGGTGCCAAGTCCTGTTTGAAAATGTAATCTGCATCTCCATAAAGCTTGTCAGCAGAGGGAAGCATGAAGTGCTCTAAAATGTCCTGGTAGATGGCTGCGCTGACTTTGGACTTGATATAACACAGTGGACCAACACCAGCAGATGACATGGCTCCCCAAACCATCACTGATGTGGAAACTTCACACTAGACCTCAAGCAGCTTGGACTGTGTGCCTCTCCACTCTTCCTCCAGACTCTGGGACCTTGATTTCCAAATGAAATGCAAAATTCCTTCTGAAAACTTTCATCTGAAAACAAGACAGTTGTAGCCCATGTCCTGGATACGTCTGTGTGTGGTAGCTCTTTAAGCACTGACTCCAGCAGAGGTCCACTCCTTGTGAATCTCCTCCATATTTTTTAATGGCCTTTTCTTGACAATCCTTTCAAGGCTGTGGTTATCCCTGTTGCTTGTGTACCTTTTTTCTACCACACTTTTTCCTTCCACTCATTTTTCCATTAAAATGCTTGGATACAGCAGGAGGTTGTCAGTGACTGCCTTCTGGACATCTGTCAAGTCAGCAGTCTTCCCCATGATTGTGTAGCCTACTGAACTAGACTAAGGGACCATTTTAAAGGCTTAGGAAACTTTTGCAGGTATTTTGTGTTGATTATTCTACTTTTCTGAGATAATGAAGGGTTTACATTGACTGTAAGCCATAATCATCAACATTAAAAGAAATAAACGCTTGAAATAGATCACTCTGTTTGTAATGCATCTAAAAAATATGAGTCAACTTTTTGAATTGAATTACTGAAATAAATTAACTTTTTGATAATATTCTAATTGATTGAGATGCACCTGTATGTGATGATACAGGGACCTTTTGTCAATTATTTGTAGGTAGTTTGACCAGAGTAGGTCCCCCCTCATAAGCCTCAGTTCCTCCCAAGGTTTCTTCTTCAGCTCTGAGGGAGATTTTCTTTGCCACTGTTGCCCCTGGCCTCGCTCACCTGGGGGTTTTACATTTCATATTCAAACTTTTGTCTTTACTGGATTTCTGTGAAGCTACTTTTTTTTTTTTTATATTTTCCTCAATAAATAAACTCCCATTTTGTGAGATTTTGACCATGGCAATGTCAGAACCAGATATTTTGCATGCTTCTTTTGACTATGCTACAGGAAGAAACTTCATATCTAAATTATCATTGCTGCTTGTTATTGACTGAAATAACAATTAAAGATCTGGACCATTTTCAAAGTGTTTACAGATTTATTTACATTACTTTTAATATATGTGTGTATATTGATTTTATTTTTGTTTTATATTTTAAACTGTATCTTTTAAAAACAAATTAATTGCTTGTTCAAAGTAATAACCTAATGGTGTTTAATACTATAAATGTATATTTACATCATACTACATTTATCATCATAATAAAACTAAAGAAAATAATCCTACAGAATATCAAGAAATAAAGCAGCAGGTTAACAAACAAAGAATCACCGTCACTGTGCAACTTAATTCAATTTGTAAGTAAATATCTCCATCTACTGGCAAAATGCCAAGACGTTGTACAATTACGTCTGTACGGGTAAAAAAAAAAACTCTGGAAACATAAAAATATGCCGTCTGTACACGTAAAAAAAGTACCTCTGCAGACGCAAAAATAAGCCGTCTGTACACGTAAAAGAAATACGTCTCAATACATCACACGTACATATTTTACGTCTGGACACGTAATATTTTTTACGTGTACAGGCGTTAGAACTAAGACGATTTTGGCCCCAAATGCATGCCATACGGGTCTCCTCGTAGATCAAGCCGGAAATACGCTTCACACCGCCACGGCGAGCCAAACGGCGGATGGCGGGTTTAGTAATACCCTGGATGTTATCACGGAGAACTTTGCGGTGACGCTTAGCGCCTCCTTTTCCAAGACCTTTGCCGCCTTTTCTTTTTTTCTTTTAATATTTTATTTAAACTTCATCAGAGTACATGGAAATTACATTACATTATCAAGACAATCATTTACAATTTTAAAATCTTCCACAATTCAGAGTCCTTAAATAAAACATTCATTGTTCTTATTTTTTTCAGTTCAGTTCTTATATTTTTATAAACATTCTCTGCTGAAACAAATTGTTGGTCAATAGTCATTCTGCATCTTGTTTTCCATAATTTAGACTTCACAATACACAGTACTAACCACAAGAAGTCATGTTTATCTTTAGGCATGATTTCATCAAAAATACCGTAACAAACGGACTTCATATGAATTTTAATCTCAAGACCTAAATTTTCCATTTTGCTCCATACTTCTTGGGAACGATAACACTCTAGAAGAAAATGTTCTAAAGTTTCCTCTGTCTGGCATTTTGGCATAGGGCACATGTTTGTCTTCACAAAACAACTCCACTTCACTACAGATCTCACTGGAAGTCTCCTCACTGCTACCAACCATGTAATATCCCTTAACTTCTCAGATATTTTTTTACATAAGATATTATTTACACATTCTTTCTTTTCTTCCTCTCTAAGGCCTCTAAAATCCACTATATTACAATATTTCAAATCTACTATTAGCTTGTAAATCTTTTTATTAGAATCCTTAATCCAATCTATATTCAAAACATTAAATTTATTTATAAAATCACCATAAATTAATTTATAATAAGGAACTAAAGCTCTAGAGCGGCCTTTTTTCTGTTTCCAATTTGTGATGTTTCCAATCCAATCAGCTTGTCTGTAAATGCCATTTGCAATAATTTTACATACAAAAATTTTTGTTTTAATGGAAAGATCAATTGCTCCTAGACCACCCATTTTTTTCTGTTTATATAAAAGTTCACGCTTAGTTACTTCACGTGTTGAATTCCAAATAAAATTACAACATAATTTATTCATATTTTTAAGCCATTTATCTGTGGGAGGGAAAATACAGGATAAAAATATTATTTTTGATAAGATAAAGGTCTTAACCATATTTATTCTTGTTTTATAACTTAAATTACAATTTTTCCATTTACTAAATTCTTCTTTAATAATTTGTTCTTTTTCTTTCCAGTTATAATCTACACAGCCATTATTATCAAAATATATACCTAGGACTTTAAGATGTTCAGTCTCAGGTACATCAATTGGAAATTTTTTATTAATGTCTCCAATCCACACACATTCTGATTTTAAAACATTCAGGGTGGCTCCTGACACTTTCTCGTATAAGGAGAAATGTTCATAAATAATGTCTAAATCTTTTCTTGTTTTAATGAACACAGTAATATCATCAGCATATGCAGAAATTATAAATTGGTTGTCACCTAATCTAACTCCTTGTAGTCGTTTATCATTTCGAATTTTAGTAATTAATGGACTTAAGCCAAGAACATATAGGGCAGCACTGAGGGGACAACCTTGTTTAACACCTCTCATGACTTGAAAACATTCTGTCAAATTACCATTAACATTAATCTGCACATTAGATTTTATATACATACACTTAATCATGGCAATGAAATCATCAGAAAAATTATACATTTTCAAAACTTCCCATAAATATTCTCTTGATACAAAATCAAAGGCTTTCTTCTGGTCCAAAGTGACCATATAAAAACTTTCACCACTCTCAAACACCAATTCCCTCGAAATATTTAAATTATCCCACATTAGTCTTCCTTTGATAGCACAGGTTTGTTCTTTAATTATTATTAAATCTAATACATCTTCTAACCTATTCATTATTATTTTGGCGAAAATTTTGTAATCGATGTTCATTAAGGTTAAGTGTCTCCAATTATTAATATCATTTACATCTCCCTTCTTATACAATAAAGATAAAACACCATCATAAAAAGTGTCATGCATATAACCTCTTTTTACACCTAAATTAAACACCCGTGTTAATAAATTTGAAAAAACAAGAATATCAAAGTGATAAAATTCAGATGGCAAACCATCTTTACCAGGAGATTTTTTAAGATTCAGTTGTTTAATAGCAGACACCACTTCACATTCTTTAATACTTTCGCCTAAATAGTCATAGTTTGTATTATGTTTAAAGTCTAAGAAGGATTTTAAAGATTTTTTATCAATTTCAATTTCCTTATACATATCTTCACACAAATCTTTAATAGTATTCATTATCTCTTTAGCATCTGTAACTACTGTACCATTTTTATCTTTGATAGAACTAATGTAAGCCTTTTGTCTTTTTTGGGAATATAAATGAGTCACTTGAGATGAATTTAAAGTTTCATCAGAATTATATCCTATTTGAATTTGCAATTTTGTCAAGGACTCATTATTTAAGGTATCTATTTCTTTTCTTAAATCTGATAATTCATTATCTTCGTAGTCCGTTAAAAAACGTTTTTGTTTTAAATTAATATATTTTTTCATAATATAGTTATACCTTTTATTTTTTTTCTGATTTACCATTTTACTTCCGTGTTTTAAAAAATATTTTTAGAATTTCCCACAATTTACAATCATTTTTTATAAATACATTTAAAGACATGATTCTAAACAACTCTTCTTTTAATCCCATGATTACTTCTGGATGCTTTAAAATATTTATATTTAGTTTCCAATAATTTGTACTAATCTCTTTTTTAAAGTCAATCTTGGATATCACTGTCAAATGATCGGATTCAATAATTAATTTTGTCTTATAAGATTTTACTTGAAAATTTTTATTAACATAAATTCTATCAATTCTAGTTTGACATGAGCTATCAGATCTAGTAAAGTCAATTCGATCAGGACAAATTATTCTAAAAGTGTCTTGCATACAATACTCTTCCATAATTTGTTTTAAAACTTTTCCTTCCCTACTTAATTTAAATGGTTTATTTGAAATTCTATCTTTTTCATCGGTAATTGTGTTAAAATCACCACACACTATAATATAAAACCCTACACATAATAATGCTTTAACTTTATTAAAAAGTTGGATTTTCTTACTTTTGTCTTGAGCCGTGTATATATTTATTACTCTGATTTTTTTATCAAACCAAAACACATCAATAAACATTAATCTGCCTGGAATAATTTCACGTAATTGAATAACTTTTACGTTTTCTTTATAAAACATAATTCCGATACCGTCAGCTTTACTTTCCCCGATTGAAAGGAAACTCTTATTTTTAAACCACAAACTTTGTACATCTTTAACATCGTTTACATTTGAAAGCCGGGTTTCTTGCACACATAAAATATCAAAATTCTCCCTTAACAATAATTGTATCTTTTTAAATCTATTAGAAGCTGACTGAATTCCTCTTACATTACAAGAAGCAACCAATAAACTATTAAAGGACATTTAGAAAGATCATTTTTGAATTTTCTTTTTAACCTTTTTAGTAACTAAAACTTCATTACCTTCAGTCTCTTCTGAATAATTCCATTTCCGTTTGTCGTTGCTGTCTGTCAGATGTTCAGAAGTCTTTGTTCCTGTGCTTGTGTGCTCCATACTTCGACCCTTCTTGTTTCGGTGAAGTTCCTCTTTTCGCACATGAGGATTTAATGAAGAACTGCGTTTCTCTTTCAGTTCCTTGGAAGCAGACTTGTCGTCCTGGCGTATTTCCTCAGTTCCTTCATTAGAGATAAGTGAGACTTCTAAAGCAATGTTGCACGACTCCGATGCTGAACCTTTAGTTGACTCCTCTCCAGACTCAGTTGTAGATGAATCGTCACTGCTGGATGAACCACTGCTGCTGTCCTCTGTTGATGATGTTTCACTGCTGTCGTTATTACCAGTTTGCTTTAAATCTTCAACATTTTTACATTCTGTAACAGTCCCATTTTCCTCCAAAGTTGTATTAATAAAAAGGCTTTCAGTTTGATCCATTTCATTTTGTTGTTTATCCTTTGTCTGTGATAATTCAGGTTCATTACTAGAATTGGCTTCAGGTGGAATATTTTTTCCCCCAGCCTCAGTCGTTGATAACGGTTGTACACTTTCAAAACGGTTTTCCTTTACTTCTGTGCCAAAGCTTGTCTTAGAACGGTTAGCATAAGAGTTAGGGCACATAAAGAAAGTGTGACCCACAGTTCCACATAAATTACAAATTGCAGAGTTGTTACAATCTTTAGCTTTATGTCCAAAACTGCTACATTGCCAACATTTCACCTCCTTACATTCTTTAGCAATGTGATCAGTCGCTTGACATGTATAACATCTGGAAATTTGGCCTTGGTAGATAATTTTCCCATTGTACGGACCCAGTGAGATGTTGTTTGGAATCCCTATGTCTTGGTTGTTGAGGTCTTTCTTAATTCTCACTTGATATTTCCTAATCCCATACCAAATGCCGAACCGATCCACAGGCTTAATGGCTGGTTTTACAATGTCACAGAAGCGACGTAAATACATCTCCACATCTTCATCTGGAATTCTTCCTGTCCAAAATTTCACAATCACTGTTTTTATGTCAAACTGCAAAGGTGAGAATATTTCGAAATCTCTCCATTGTTCTTTGTTTGAATTGTAAATGTCCATGAAAACTCGTAATGATCTTTCGTTACGAAAACAAAGTTCAAAGTCTTTCCGGTTCGGAAGGCTGATGAAGGAGAAAATGTCTTCCCCACTCACCGACTGGGACATAAAAAGCTTTTCTGCCACCTCATCTCTGCTTGGAGCAGATCCAGATCCTATGAAGGAGATTTTCGCCCAGTATTTGAGAAAACGGTTATTATATGACTCTCGAAAAGACATACTGGAAGCTATACTTTCAAATGTTTGTACTTAGCGGCCGCAAACACCGTAAGGTGCTGCGGCCAAAACTTTCACGTGTTTGAAGAGGATTACTGATCAAAGCCGCCTTTTCTTTTTTTTATTTAATATTTTATTTAAACTTCATCAGAGTACATAGAAATTACATTACATTATCAAGACAATCATTTACAATTTTAAAATCTTCCACAATTCAGAGTCCTTAAATAAAACATTCATTGTTCTTATTTTTTTCAGTTCAGTTCTTATATTTTTATAAACATTCTCTGCTGAAACAAATTGTTGGTCAATAGTCATTCTGCATCTTGTTTTCCATAATTTAGACTTCACAATACACAGTACTAACCACAAGAAGTCATGTTTATCTTTAGGCATGATTTCATCAAAAATACCGAAACAGACGGACTTCATATGAATTTTAATCTCAAGACCTAAATTTTCCATTTTGCTCCATACTTCTTGGGAACGATAACACTCTAGAATAAAATGTTCTAAAGTTTCCTCTGTCTGGCATTTTGGCATAGGGCACATGTTTGTCTTCACAAAACAACTCCACTTCACTACAGATCTCACTGGAAGTCTCCTCACTGCTACCAACCATGTAATATCCTTTAACTTCTCAGATATTTTTTTACATAAGATATTATTTACACATTCTTTCTTTTCTTCCTCTCTAAGGCCTCTAAAATCCACTATATTACAATATTTCAAATCTACTATTAGCTTGTAAATCTTTTTATTAGAATCCTTAATCCAATCTATATTCAAAACATTAAATTTATTTATAAAATCACCATAAATTAATTTATAATAAGGAACTAAAGCTCTAGAGCGGCCTTTTTTCTGTTTCCAATTTGTGATGTTTCCAATCCAATCAGCTTGTCTGTAAATGCCATTTGCAATAATTTTACATACAAAAATTTTTGTTTTAATGGAAAGATCAATTGCTCCTAGACCACCCATTTTTTTCTGTTTATATAAAAGTTCACGCTTAGTTACTTCACGTGTTGAATTCCAAATAAAATTACAACATAATTTATTCATATTTTTAAGCCATTTATCTGTGGGAGGGAAAATACAGGATAAAAATATTATTTTTGATAAGATAAAGGTCTTAACCATATTTATTCTTGTTTTATAACTTAAATTACAATTTTTCCATTTACTAAATTCTTCTTTAATAATTTGTTCTTTTTCTTTCCAGTTATAATCTACACAGCCATTGTTATCAAAATATATACCTAGGACTTTAAGATGTTCAGTCTCAGGTACATCAATTGGAAATTTTTTATTAATGTCTCCAATCCACACACATTCTGATTTTAAAACATTCAGGGTGGCTCCTGACATTTTCTCATATAAGGAGAAATGTTCATAAATAATGTCTAAATCTTTTCTTGTTTTAATGAACACAGTAATATCATCAGCATATGCAGAAATTATAAATTGGTTGTCACCTAATCTAACTCCTTGTAGTCGTTTATCATTTCGAATTTTAGTAATTAATGGACTTAAGCCAAGAACATAAAGGGCAGCACTGAGGGGACAACCTTGTTTAACACCTCTCATGACTTGAAAACATTCTGTCAAATTACCATTAACATTAATCTGCACATTAGATTTTATATACATACACTTAATCATGGCAATGAAATCATCAGAAAAATTATACATTTTCAAAACTTCCCATAAATATTCTCTTGATACAAAATCAAAGGCTTTCTTCTGGTCCAAAGTGACCATATAAAAACTTTCACCACTCTCAAACACCAATTCCCTCGAAATATTTAAATTATCCCACATTAGTCTTCCTTTGATAGCACAGGTTTGTTCTTTAATTATTATTAAATCTAATACATCTTCTAACCTATTCATTATTATTTTGGCGAAAATTTTGTAATCGATGTTCATTAAGGTTAAGTGTCTCCAATTATTAATATCATTTACATCTCCCTTCTTATACAATAAAGATAAAACACCATCATAAAAAGTGTCATGCATATAACCTCTTTTTACACCTAAATTAAACACCCGTGTTAATAAATTTGAAAAAACAAGAATATCAAAGTGATAAAATTCAGATGGCAAACCATCTTTACCAGGAGATTTTTTAAGATTCAGTTGTTTAATAGCAGACACCACTTCACATTCTTTAATACTTTCGCCTAAATAGTCATAGTTTGTATTATGTTTAAAGTCTAAGAAGGATTTTAAAGATTTTTTATCAATTTCAATTTCCTTATACATATCTTCACACAAATCTTTAATAGTATTCATTATCTCTTTAGCATCTGTAACTACTGTACCATTTTTATCTTTGATAGAACTAATGTAAGCCTTTTGTCTTTTTTGGGAGTATAAATGAGTCACTTGAGATGAATTTAAAGTTTCATCAGAATTATATCCTATTTGAATTTGCAATTTTGTCAAGGACTCATTATTTAAGGTATCTATTTCTTTTCTTAAATCTGATAATTCATTATCTTCGTAGTCCGTTAAAAAACGTTTTTGTTTTAAATTAATATATTTTTTCATAATATAGTTATACCTTTTATTTTTTTTTCTGATTTACCATTTTACTTCCGTGTTTTAAAAAATATTTGATCTGAATTTTTAGAATTTCCCACAATTTACAATCATTTTTTATAAATACATTTAAAGACATGATTCTAAACAACTCTTCTTTTAATCCCATGATTACTTCTGGATGCTTTAAAATATTTATATTTAGTTTCCAATAATTTTTACTAATCTCTTTTTTAAAATCAATCTTGGATATCACTGTCAAATGATCGGATTCAATAATTAATTTTGTCTTATAAGATTTTACTTGAAAATATTTATTAACATAAATTCTATCAATTCTAGTTTGACATGAGCTATCAGATCTAGTAAAGTCAATTCGATCAGGACAAATTATTCTAAAAGTGTCTTGCATACAATACTCTTCCATAATTTGTTTTAAAACTTTTCCTTCCCTACTTAATTTAAATGGTTTATTTGAAATTCTATCTTCTTCATCGGTAATTGTGTTAAAATCACCACACACTATAATATAAAACCCTACACATAATAATGCTTTAACTTTATTAAAAAGTTGGATTTTCTTACTTTTGTCTTGAGCCGTGTATATATTTATTACTCTGATTTTTTTATCAAACCAAAACACATCAATAAACATTAATCTGCCTGGAATAATTTCACGTAATTGAATAACTTTTACGTTTTCTTTATAAAACATAATTCCGATACCGTCAGCTTTACTTTCCCCGATTGAAAGGAAACTCTTATTTTTAAACCACAAACTTTGTACATCTTTAACATCATTTACATTTGAAAGCCGAGTTTCTTGCACACATAAAATATCAAAATTCTCCCTTAACAATAATTGTATCTTTTTAAATCTATTAGAAGCTGACTGAATTCCTCTTACATTACAAGAAGCAACCAATAAACTATTAAAGGACATTTAGAAAGATCATTTTTGAATTTTCTTTTTAACCTTTTTAGTAACTAAAACTTCATTACCTTCAGTCTCTTCTGAATAATTCCATTTCCGTTTGTCGTTGTTGTCTGTCAGGTGTTCAGAAGTCTTTGTTCCTGTGCTTGTGTGCTCCATACTTCGACCCTTCTTGTTTCGGTGAAGTTCCTCTTTTCGCACATGAGGATTTAATGAAGAACTGCGTTTCTCTTTCAGTTCCTTGGAAGCAGACGTGTTGTCCTGGCGTATATCCTCAGTTCCTTCATTAGAGATAAGTGAGATTTCTAAAGCAATGTTGCACGACTCCGATGCTGAACCTTTAGTTGACTCCTCTCCAGACTCAGTTGTAGATGAATCGTCACTGCTGGATGAACCACTGCTGCTGTCCTCTGTTGATGATGTTTCACTGCTGTCGTTATTACCAGTTTGCTTTAAATCTTCAACATTTTTACATTCTGTAACAGTCCCATTTTCCTCCAAAGTTGTATTAATAAAAAGGCTTTCAGTTTGATCCATTTCATTTTGTTGTTTATCCTTTGTCTGTGATAATTCAGGTTCATTACTAGAATTGGCTTCAGGTGGAATATTTTTTCCCCCAGCCTCAGTCGTTGATAACGGTTGTACACTTTCAAAACGGTTTTCCTTTACTTCTGTGCCAAAGCTTGTCTTAGAACGGTTAGCATAAGAGTTAGGGCACATAAAGAAAGTGTGACCCACAGTTCCACATAAATTACAAATTGCAGAGTTGTTACAATCTTTAGCTTTATGTCCAAAACTGCTACATTGCCAACATTTCACCTCCTTACATTCTTTAGCAATGTGATCAGTCGCTTGACATGTATAACATCTGGAAATTTGGCCTTGGTAGATAATTTTCCCATTGTACGGACCCAGTGAGATGTTGTTTGGAATCCCTATGTCTTGGTTGTTGAGGTCTTTCTTAATTCTCACTTGATATTTCCTAATCCCATACCAAATGCCGAACCGATCCACAGGCTTAATGGCTGGTTTTACAATGTTACAGAAGCGACGTAAATACAGCTCCACATCTTCATCTGGAATTCTTCCTGTCCAAAATTTCACAATCACTGTTTTTATGTCAAACTGCAAAGGTGAGAATATTTCGAAATCTCTCCATTGTTCTTTGTTTGAATTGTAAATGTCCATGAAAACTCGTAATGATCTTTCGTTACGAAAACAAAGTTCAAAGTCTTTCCGGTTCGGAAGGCTGATGAAGGAGAAAATGTGTTCCCCACTCACCGACTGGGACATAAAAAGCTTTTCTGCCACCTCATCTCTGCTTGGAGCAGATCCAGATCCTATGAAGGAGATTTTCGCCCAGTATTTGAGAAAACGGTTATTATATGACTCTCGAAAAGACATACTGGAAGCTATACTTTCAAATGTTTGTACTTAGCGGCCGCAAACACCGTAAGGTGCTGCGGCCAAAACGTTCACGTGTTTGAAGAGGATTACTGATCAAAGCCGCCTTTTCCTCTTCCGGACATGGTTACTGCTCTCGTCGAGATGAACGAATCAATGCAGGACGAGCGTTCACAGCGAGATTGTTATTTCCTTCTACCGGACCTAGTTGAAGACAATGGGGCGGAGTTAAGCAGCGACCGCCCACTGTGACCGCAGCTGCTCGGAGTAGATCTCATGTAAAGCGCGTAACTTAGAACCTCCACTGTTTTATCCTCACAGTAAATCGGTCCACAATCGATGTGATGAATTCCACATGACATATTTTTCTGTAACTAATGTTTAATGTTAAGATTTTTTTTTCTAAACATGTCGTGCCAAAAGAAAGAAATACAAACAAAGAAACAACCTTAAACCTTATTACAACGTACTATAATCGCCATGTTTGTCGCATTTTTTAATATTGTACAATTAGGTGGGAAAAAGAGCCATTAGAGACATGACAATGTAGCCAAAAAAAAAAAAAAAAAACATACTAGGAATACGGAAAGACAGAGAATACAGCATTCATATTAAAAATCATTCAAAACATAAAAAAATTCATATTAGTTCAATCAGTACAGTTGTAGTGAATTCTGATTTTGAAACAAACCAATAGCTTTAGAAACCTTTCAGTGCTTGTGAAAGTAGCATTAGAGACACGTTATGATAAAAACAAAGATCTAAAACACCTGCAGCAGTGTAGGAGGAGGTGTAGGGTAAATAGAACATGAGGGTAAAATTGTGTTGGAATGTGTAACATATAAATGGACAACGCCAGTGTTTGTTGCTAGCTTTTACAGATGTGTGTGTGTGTTTGTGTGTGTGTGTGTGTGTGTGTGTGAGAGAGAGAGAGAGAGAGAGAGAGTGAGAGAGTTTAAAAAAAAGTAAAATAGGTGGATATTTACATTATCAGCATTTAGAAGACGCCTTCATCTAAAGTGACTTACATTACAGTATACAGTCAGAGCAATTGAGGGTTAAGAACCTTGCTCAAGGGCCCAACAGTGATAACGTAGCAGTGGTGGGGCTTGAACCAGTGACCCTCTGGTCACTGGCCTAGTACCTTAACCACTAGGCTACAGCTGGCCCTGGATATGTGTAACCTGGACTGCTAGAGCCATAGATGTTTTGTTAAAGTGGGTGTTAGGGTCATGAATGAGTAAATAACTAAATAAATACATAAACAATGAACACATTAACAAATAAATACATAAAAAATGTGTAAAGCAGTGTTTGGATTTGTCTGTGCTGAACAATACTGATGCAAGTCTTTATAAGTGACATCTGTGTTAAAAATATGTTTGTATATTTCACTGTATTGTCAGTATATTGTGAGAATATTATACAGTATATCTGTTCTAAAATGTCTCTAATTACCCTGTGTTGAGTACCTAGAATAGTATTTTATTATTGATTTATTGCTCTGAATAATAATTACTGATTATTAATCTTCTTTTTTTTTTGCATTAGTAGCGTAATATTTTTACCACCGCTGCAATTTACTGCTCCTTCTTACTTACTGTCATGTTTTTGTTCTGTTACTCTACTACTCATAACGACTATATTACTCTTACTAACTCAATGCTTTATAGAACCCCATAAACATACACCACTATAAACATTATTAATCATGTGTGTTATAAGACACCACCTGCCAACAAGGACGGATCAAGGATAGTCTGGGCCCCTGGGCAAAGAGTTTTGGGCCAGGGCCCCCTGACCTCAAGTGCCCCTGGGCGCTGGCCCGGTCAGTAATCCAGCCATGCCTGCCAATCTTTAATCTGCTGTACTTATGTAACCTTGTTTATAATTGTTGTAAGAACATGTAAAGTACATCTCTACACACACACACACACATTAACCAGTTTTTCCTAATATTTATAACTGATCAATATAACTAAATTATAACTCGGAACACGCACACACAATGGAATGATAAATAAATAAAAACACTTTATGAAAGTGCCCATTTCAGTGGAAGCATGTAAGTGGCTCTTAAAAGAGCCTTTGGGGATAACTGGATGGAGTGGGTTCGTTTAAGCACGCTCTCCGCGAATACGGCGGGCCAGCTGGATGTCCTTAGGCATGATGGTCACCCTCTTGGCATGGATGGCGCACAGGTTAGTGTCCTCGAACAGACCGACCAGGTAAGCCTCACTGGCCTCCTGCAGAGCCATGACGGCAGAACTCTGGAAGCGCAGATCGGTCTTAAAGTCCTGAGCGATCTCTCTAACCAGGCGCTGGAAGGGCAGCTTGCGGATGAGCAGCTCAGTGGACTTCTGATAACGGCGGATTTCACGCAGAGCCACGGTACCTGGCCTGTAACGGTGAGGTTTCTTCACACCGCCGGTAGCTGGGGCGCTCTTGCGGGCAGCCTTAGTGGCGAGCTGCTTCCTCGGCGCTTTACCACCGGTGGACTTACGAGCGGTCTGCTTGGTTCTTGCCATCACGTCTGGAACTCCGCACTTCACCAACTGTAGAACAGAATATGTTAGCCCGCCCAACACGCTCTATTTAAGCACCAGAGCCGCTCTGCGCTCATTGGGCGTCTTGATGACCCACTTTTCTCATTGGACGAACGTGTTTACGTCAAATTTGTCTTACTGGTCGGCGTTCTGCCGCTGCCTCGTTTCAGAAAACATAATATTTCCTCTATGCTGTTGGCGGGATTTATAATACTTTCCATCGTTTCTTGACACAGCCTACAATCGCATTTAAAGTATATACCTTTAAAAAAATATACTCTTGAATATTTCGTTCATTTTGCTTATTATTATTAGCATTATTATTATTTTTGTTCCATGTGTATTACACAAACACGTTTGTTGCACCACTTTTAATCGTCTATATTGTTGGTTTTGCTACTGCAAGTGATCTATAACTTCACTTATGTATACATATATAGGGACATATGTAAAGATAAGATAGATAGGGAAAAAATCTAACCGTAAATATTGATTTAATTTTACCATGTGATAAATCCTGTTTTACAACGTGTGATTCTATGAACAACAATATCACATTTGTTTTGTTGAGACATTATCTGGGGAAATTGCACTTTTTCTGTGGAAATGGGTGGCTCTTAAAAGAGCCTTTTGGTTATAACACGAGAGCGACTTTACTTGGCCTTGGCTGCTTTCTCGGTCTTCTTGGGCAACAGAACAGCCTGGATGTTAGGCAGCACACCGCCCTGAGCGATGGTTACACCACCAAACAGTCTGTTCAACTCCTCGTCGTTACGCACGGCCAACTGCAGATGACGAGGGATGATACGAGACTTCTTGTTATCTCTGGCGGCGTTACCAGCCAACTCGAGGATCTCAGCGGTCAGATACTCCAGCACGGCAGCCAAGTAGACAGGAGCACCAGCTCCCACACGGTGGGCGTAATTACCCTTACGTAGCAGTCTGTGAACACGGCCCACAGGGAACTGAAGGCCGGCACGGGATGAACGAGTCTTGGCTTTAGCCCTGGTCTTACCACCGGTCTTCCTTTTTTAAATAATTTTATTTAACAAAATTCAATCACATTACAAATATATACAGATCAATACATCATCAAAATAATTACATCAGTTCAAAATGTTTATTACAAATCCAGAGTAGAATAATACAGAAAAAAAAATATATTCAGAGCTTGTTCTTTTTCTTTTCCCTTGTTATACTCTTTTTTTTTTTTTTTTTTCTTTTCCTCTTTTTAATGAGAAAAAAAAAAAAAAAAAAAAATAATAATAATAATAAATTACAATCTTAATATTGACCAAGGAAATTGAGTTTTTTTTGTGCGCAAGTCTTCATTTTTTAGTCTTCTAAGATGGCATACAATTTGTTTAAAAACAATGTCTGGGGGTATATTGCATTTCTCGAAAATCATTTTACACCTAGTTTTCCAGATTTTTGTATTAACAATACAGACAACTAACCAATAAAGGTCATTTATTCTTTGAGAAGTATTTTCGAAGATTCCAAACATAATTGTTTTTTTATTTATTTCGAAATCTAAGTTTAAAGTTTAAATTTTGTTCCAAATATCAACTGATCTACTACAATTTATTAGTAGATGCTCGATGGTTTCATCTTGTAAACAGCCCTGTATCGGGCATAATTTTGTTGTTACAAAGCAACTCCATTTAACGATAACTCTTACAGGAAGTCTTCCAACCGTTATTAACCATATTGTATCACGTATGTTTTCAGAGATGTTTTTAGAGGAGACATTTTTTCTTACTTTTGTCGATTCCTCTTCGGTTAGTTGACTGTATTGTATCTTTTCACCATAATAATGATTATTAATTATGTTATAAATATCTTTATTGGTTTGATTTAGCCAGTCTATATTTAAATGATCATGTTTAAACATAAAATCTCCGTAAAGGAGTTGGTAGTATGGTATATTTAATCTCTTTTTACCTTTTTGTTTTGACCAATATTCTTTTTTTCCAACCCAAATTGCACCTCTATTCATGGCTTGTGTTACATTTTTACAAAATGCTATTTTTAATTTATTACCCATATCAACAGCTCCCAAGCCCCCATGTTTTTTTGGTTTGTATAATAGTGCTCTTTTTGTTACTTCTCTATTAGTTCCCCATATATATTTTACACATTGCTTGTTTAATCTTGTAATATATTTGTCATCGGGTGGTATAACTGTGGCTAGAAATAATAATTTAGACAAGATAAAAGTTTTTATAATTTGAATTCGTGTCATATAATTGGTAGCTTTATATTTTTCTAGTTCCTCTTTTATTAATTGTTCCTTTTTATCCCAATTTAGTTCTCTAGTTTTACTATTAGTTATATATATACCTAAAATTTTTATTTTATCTTTCAGATTTAGATTGATATGGGGTTGAATATCATCATCTCCTATCCAAACTCCTTCGGTTTTGTTTTCATTTAGTCTGGCTCCCGAAACTAACTCGTATGTTTTAAAATGTTCTTTTAAAATATCAAGCTCTTGTTGATCTTTTATTATTACGGTGATATCATCTGCATATGCTGAAATTTTAACTAAGTTATTGGGATCTAGTTGAATACCTTTGATTTTTTTATTATTTTTAATTAATTTTAAAAGTGGACTAATTGCCAAAATGTATAGGGCAGAACTCAGGGGACAACCTTGTTTTACTCCTCTATGACAGCTAAAATTATGAGTTAAAACACCGTTAACATTTATTTGTACTTCCGACTTTGCATAAAGCAGCTTTATCATTTGGATGAAATTTTCTGGAAAGCCATAGTTTTCTAATACATGCCATCTCTTGAGACGTAGTCAAAAGCTTTTTTCTGATCTAATGCTACTATGAAATAATTTTTATTTTTTTCATTTGTTAGTATATCTCTTATAGTGCTTAGGTTATCCCACATGAATCGCCCTTTTATAGCGCACGTTTGTTCTTGTTCTACAATTTTATTTAAAAATTCGTTCATTCTATTAATTAAAATTTTTGCTAATATTTTATAATCTACATTAGTTACACTGATTTGTCTCCAATTATCTAAATTGTATTGATCACCCTTTTTGAATATTAAATTTATTATGGTATGATAAAAGGAATCATGCATTTTTCTTGATTGCAAACCTTCATTATATACTTTCTCCAAAAGATCTATCAAGTCATTAGAAAATATTTGATAGAATTCAGCAGGGAGGCCATCTGACCCTGGAGTTTTCTCTTTATTTAGTTGTCTTATGGCTGATTCTATTTCTTCCTTTGTAAATGGTTTTTCTAAGTGTTCTAAATTTTCTATATTATTTCGTCCACTCATTGTGATGATCAGATGCGTTCGTGGAACAAAACTGAATTAAATTGGAGGCGAGCTCGAAGCGGTATGATCAGAGCGGTAGAGAGAACAGAGTGGCGACACTCCCATAGGGAACCGTTGGAAAGGGGGCGGGACATATTTTCTGTGCAGCTTCCGGGTTGTGGAGCTCTGTATAGTTCCAAACATCCCATAGAGCCCCATTCATTTTCACTACTTATCAAGCATTTTTAGCTGTTTGTTGCTTTGTTTTAAAAAAATAATGAATTTGATGTCATTAATATACTTAATACTGTTATTGTTTAGCATTTGCTCAGCACTAAATGTTACATGTTTATCTTAATTAATAGGTGTAACTGAATTTAGCTTAGTCAGCTAAGCTAAATTATTGACACTAGAGTCTTTTCACCTAAAATTGATTAATTAAAAGTTGATTAATCAAGAGTCTTGTTACAGAAATGATAATAAAACATCAGAGCCATAATAAATCATGCTACTTTTACTTTCATTCTTAAGTACATTTGAAGGTAAATTTAGTTTAGTACTTTAGTGGAGGTAAAGAGTATTTTACTTTTACTACTACTTTTACTGGAGTAATATTTCACCTTGGATATCTCTACTTCAACTCAGCTACATGGTTTGTGTATCTTGTCCACCACTTACATTAGACAAAATGAACTAGTGCATATTAATTATGAATTAATTCATGTATTACATGTAGGAATAAATTATTACTTACTCATGAAATAAGACATGAATTAATGCTATTTCATGTACCTGCACTATAATGTTAAAGGTATTGGTACGGTAGTGTGTTTATGAATCTGTTCATTCAGTGCAGGTAAACCTTATGAATCCAGCCACATGGCTTAGTGTTTAACCAAAATGATTATTATTATGAATCCTCGGGAAAGTGAAGGGAGATTAGTTTATGTAAAAAACTAAACATAAAAAACTCTTTAATCTCTGTACTGTATATCGTCTCTACTACTTAATGATATCACATTATGTAATGTATGCTAATATAATGTACTGTGTGTTAACAAGAACGACCTATTAAGTCATTATAAACATCAATCTTCCACTTCATATACCAAATTGATATTAAAGCAGATGCAGTAAATGTAAAGGCAGGTGAAAATACCCAGAAATTGTACAAATGTTTATTATTTAATGTTTAATATTTCATTTACTGCTGCCGGTCCCATAGGAGAACATGACAGCGCCGGGTTTGTTTGGAACTATTGGAGGGTTACATGAACCACGTGACCGCGTGGCGGCGAGATCAAGGAGTGTCGCAACTCTCTCTATCTACGGCTCTGGGTATGATATAGGCAAACTGGCTCTCTCCTATTGGCTTAGAGCGAAGTCACAGCTGAGCCAATCATAAACGCGCCGTCATGTCTCAGTAACGAAACATACACGCCCCCCTCACATATTGCCCCGCCCCCTCCCTCCTCCCCTCTCTTCTTCTCCGTTCTCAATTTTTAAATAGCTTTATTTGACAAGATTAAATCACATTACAAATATATGCAGATCAATACATTATCAAGATAATTACATCAGTTCAAAGTATTTATTACAATTTCAAGAATAAAACAAATACAGAAAGAGTGTCCTCAGATCTTGTTTTTTTTTCTTTTCCCTTTTTATAGATGTTTATTTATTTATTTATGTATTCTATTATAATTATTATTATTTATTTATTCATATATTATTATCATTTTTTTTTTTATACTCTAAATTTTTGCTGAGTGTAACAAAATAGATTAGAGTCTTAATATTGACCAAGGGAGTGAGTTTTTTTTTTGTACGCAAGTGTTCATTTTTTAGTCTTCTGAGGTGGCATATGATTTGTTTAAAAACAATATCTGGGGGTATATTGCATTGTTCGATGATCATTTTACACCTAGTTTTCCAGATTTTTGTATTAACAATACAGACAACTAACCAATAAAGGTCATTTATTTTTTGAGAAGTGTTTTCAAAGATTCCAAACATAATTGTTTTTTTATTTATTTCAAAATCTAAGTTTAAAGTTTTAATTTTGCTCCTCCGTTCTCCCGTCCATGTAATGTATGATACAGAAAAGCTTCTCTTAAGCAACAATTACATTATATTATGTCACAATAACATTTACACTAACAATTACATTATGTAAAGAGCTCATATACGTGAGTGCACATACATATACACATTTATACGGACAGTTTTATGAGGATGTGTGACAAAATCCTTATTACACATAGAACAAGACCAGTTATACTTAGTGTTTTTAACTCCTTGCTTATCACTCTCCACAACATATGTATGAATAGTTGTATGTTTGCATGCATGCTTATATGTATGTATGTGTTTAGGAAACGAGACTCTTTAGAGGAAGATATAGGTGGCTCTTAAAAGAGCCGTTTTAAGAAAACGAAGGTAATAAAACATGAACAAGTTTACTTCTTCTTGGGAGCAGCTTTTTTGGCCTTGGCCGCTTTGGGTTTAGCGGTCTTAGGTTTGGCTGCCTTGGCTTTTTTAGGACTCTTGGCTGCCTTCTTGGGGGTCGCCGGCTTCTTAGCCTTCTTGGGGCTCTTGGTGGCTTTCTTAGCGGCGGCAGCGGGTTTCTTGGCCTTCTTGGGGGACTTTTTCGCGGCGGGCTTCTTGGCTGTTACCTTCTTGGGCTTCTTTGCAGCGGCGGGTTTCTTTGCGGCCTTTTTCACTTTAGGAGCGGCGGCTTTTTTGGCCGCGGGCTTCTTCGCCTCGGTCTGCTTCTTGTTGAGCTTGAAAGAGCCTGAGGCGCCGGTGCCCTTGGTCTGCACCAGGATGCCCTTGGTCACCAGGCTTTTGACGGCGAGTTTGACGCGGGAGTTGTTCTTCTCCACGTCGTATCCACCTGCAGACAGAGCTTTCTTCAGGGCGGCCAGGGACACGCCGCTCCTCTCCTTGGAAGCGGAAACAGCTTTGACGATCAGCTCGCCGACGCTGGGACCCGCTTTCTTGGGTTTGGCCGCGGTCTTCTTTTTAGGAGCCTTGGCGGGGGCCGAGCTGGCCGGTGCTGGAGCTTCTTCTACCATCGTTGTTGGAGCTAAAACGGCGCTAAGAAAGAGCGAGTGAAGCGCTGTGCTCTGTTGTACAGAGACTCCTCCCTCTTACGAGAGGGGGCGGGGCTTTATAGCACACATGAGAACTGTGTAGACTCAGCTCGGCCAGCGCAGCGTCTGTGTGCTTCCGTGACACATGCGCACTTGTGTTTTCTCATGGCAAATAGTGATTAAAATACAAGTCCTGATATAAAATGCGAGGTAATAAAGTGCACGTCGGCCGAACATAAGCTCTCTCGTTCATGTAAAAGCCCGCAAAGGGAACCTAACGATGCTCTGTTTCCTTGTGTTCTGCTAAAACAGCACACCGCTCCTGATGCGTAAAGCGACGCAGCGCACATTTCACATCTTATTACATGTAAAAATATGCTGAGGAAACCCGATCTTCTTGTAGACACAGGCTGAAAAGGATAAACCAGACCTTGGTGTTTTCCACATGTATTTATAAGCGGATGTGAGCTTCATTTTCTACTAGAAAAATAGGCTGTTTAGTGCGAAGTAAAACACAGCTACCAAGCAGGACTAGGTCGAGTCCAGGGTGCTTAACTGTCATGTAACTGAAAGAACAAATGGGCAGTGGCGGAGCCAGACAATTTTCACAGGGGTGGCCAGACTGAGACCATTGCTCACACAGGGGTGGCACAGAAACTGATACTTTTTTTATGTGGTCACTCACTCATTTACCTATACAGACAGTGAGTGCCATGTAGAATTACATCACGAAGACCTGCATACTAATAATAAGCTTTTTTTCTCTTCATTTTCTTTGACAAGTGAAAAAACAAAACATAGCAACCTTAACATTATGAGGAAGAATTTCAAAGATATTCCTTTGCAATACTTTATCATTTGGCTGCCAACTTGTGTGTACTGATGAGACTCAACTGAATCCCAGAACATGCCAGTGTGAATGCATGGAGAACTAATTTTAATTTTCTTTTCAAGAATATGATACAGACTGACCAACACTATTACGCTAAATCAGCATTGAAAATTGATTTTACTTTTTATAGCCTTCTACAATGCTGGAGCTTCTTAAAATGGAAGATTTTCTTTTAAATAGAAGTGTTATTTACCTCCCAGCTAACAATTTTTGGTTCCCAGAACGTTCCGGGAACGTTAGTTTTTGGTTCCCAGAACGTTCTGGGAACGGATCATTTTGGTTGCCCTTTGGTTCCCCAGGAAAGTTTTCTTTACGGAAATAGAACGTTCCCGTTTGGTTGTGCATTATAGTTGTGGTAACGTTTCCCTAACGTTCCCGTAACCTTAAAATTATTGAAACCTTAAGGGAACCTTGTACTAACCTTTAAATTATTGAAAACTTTAGACAACCTTGCAATAACACTCCGGTAACACCGGCAGACCGTGTCGGCTCTGACTCTTTTTGAATGACTGCCCAGAATCGGGCCAAATACACTGGCCCAAATCCGGATGCCAGATCTCCGCCGACTCTCCCATAACTGGGCCGGAATAGCCCCCGAAACACTACGATACCATTTATTTACCGTTTTCTTCTCCTTTCACATCCTCATAGATAAAATAGTAGATTTATGCTACAGATTAACTACAGATTGTGCAGTAGAAAGTATTTTATTAAGATAATTGCAGCAAGTAGTATAATAGTAATAATCAGAATATTATAAATAAGACCAATTACAAAAGTGAACCAAAATGACAGCTATATGAATACTATACATAGAAAATAACATATAATTGCATATAAGAATAATAATTATAAAAGTAAATTATATATATATATATACAATATAAAGAAGTACTGTTTGTTTGTTTATTAGGATTTTAACCTCATGTTTTACACTTTGGTTACATTCATGACAGGAACGGTAGTTACTCATAACACAAGATTCATCAGTTCTCAAGGTTATATCAAACACATGAACAATTTAGTGTCTCCAATTCACCTCACTTGCATGTCTTTGGACTGTGGGAGGAAACCGGAGCACCCGGATGAAACCTACGCGGACATGGGGAGAACATGCAAACAACACAGAAATGACCCAGACCGCCCCACCTGGGGATCGAACCCAGGACCTTCTTGCTGGATCTTGTGACCTTGGCTGATGATCTACACCGGCTGTTAGATGCTGCAGAGTAGTGTTCATAGTTTTTACTCATGTATGAGAGGTGAATAAGCAAATGTGGCTCAGTGATGGTAGTGGACACTTGAATATCTACAAAGAATACAAGGGACAATCTTTGGGTTATAAAATTATATACGATCAGCCATAACATTAAAACCACCTCTTTGTATGTATACTCTTTTTCTATCAGCTCCACTAACCATATAGTTAACTAACCATTTACTGATTTTCCCTATGGGATTAATAAAGTTATCTATCTATAGGAGCACTTTGTAGCTCTACAGTTCCACTGTCGTCCATCAGTTACTCTGCATACTTTGTTAGCCCCCTTTTACCTTATTCTTCAATAGTCAGGACCTCCACATGACCACCACAGAGCAGGTATTATTTAGGTGGTGGATTATTCTCAGCACTGCAGTGACACTGACGTGGTTGGTGGTGTGTTACTGTGTGTTGTGCTTATATGACTGGATCAGACACAGCATCGCTGCTGGAGTTTTCAAATACCGTGTCCACTCACTGTCCACTCTTAAATTATACACACCTGCTTTGTTGGTCCACCTTGTGGATGTAGTCAGAGATGGTAGGTTGTCTGTTGCTTATTATTGTATTACTATTATTGTTGTTGTTGTTCTTGTTGCTTATTGTAGCTTTTAAGTTTACGTTATCCACAGTATTCAATGAACTTTAATTATTTAGCAGCTGTTGTCTAATGCTAGAAACTGTTAGCCTTTTAGCTAACGTTACCTGAAGTGTTTCAGTTCAGACTACCAGTTAACCTGAAACTCACTAGATAACATTACCATAAACAGTTTTCATTTCCAAATTGTTCTCTATCTTATTCCAAAACTCATTAATAGACTTTCTGCTTACATTTTACTAAGTAAAAAGTTGTTAAGATTAAATGTTTATTTACCTCACACGAACGAACGATTCCTCTTTTTCAACGGCTCGCGTCACACTGTTGCCATGGTGACGCTCGTTCTGCCGCCGCTGAATCAGAGACTGGACGCTGGACCACAGCCGGACAACCAGCGTCGGCGCGCACGCGTTTCTACGAGCACCAGCCAAACCCAGCTGTGGTAACAACTGGGCCGGATCTGGCTACATTGATTCTGGCCGATTCTGACACTCGGCCGACTGTGCCGATAGAAAAGTGGAAACTGGGCCAGATGATTGTGCTAGCTGGGTTAACTTAGAAACCTTCCGGGAACGTTACTGGAACGATACTTTATACACATAAGAAATAAAACCTTATACAAGCTTTACCTAACGTTCTCTGTTAGTTCTCATAAAACCATGAGAGAACGTTAGGTTTCATAGTTTTATAGTTGGTACTTGTAAGTAAAGGTTGATCTACATGGACCGTCTCAAGCAAAAGGCTGTTTTTTTGGTAAGTTCCTACCAAAAAACTTTAAAGATCATAAGAAAACCTTCCGGGAACGTTACTGGAACGTTACTTTAAACACATAAGAAAGAAAACCTTAAGGCAACTTTTAGATAACGTTCTCTGTTAGTTTTCATAAAACCATGAGAGAACGTTAGGTTTCATAGTTCCCGGAACGTTCCGGGAACAGCGCTGATTTATTAACGAAAATAGAACGTTCCCATAACGTTATGGGATGGTTCCCTAAAAATAACCAACGTTCTGTGTTAGCTGGGGTTCAGTATTGTAACTGATACAGGACGCGCTTTGTTCTGTATTTTTATCAATGGGAGACGGGTGGTGTGTATGAAACAGAAGGAAACTGCTGCTACTGTGGGAATTAGAAAGCGTTTGGTTATTATATTAAGTAGTGTTCACTTTTATTCTTAGTAACGGTGTGTGTGCGCTGGTTATAGCAGCATAACCTGTTTAATACACCGCTGTATGAGTAGCACAGTGGGTAGAGTGCGTTGTTGTTTTGCCTAAAATATGGTTCTGATTTATAATTATAAAGAATGAAAATAATAAATGTTAAACACCATAAATAAAACTTTTGTTCTCATGACTGTGCCCTTCAACGCACTCTACCCACTGTGCTACTCATACAGCGGTGTATTATCCAGGTTATGCTGCTATAACCAGCACGCACACACCGTTACTAAGAATAAAAGTGAATACTACTTAATATAATAACCAAACGCTTTCTAATTCCAACAGTAGCAGCAGTTTCCTTCTGTTTAATACACACCACCCGTCTCCCATTGATAAAAATACAGAACAAAGCGCGTCCTGTATCAGTTACAATACTGAACGCAGCGTTTAGTCTCCAGATAAAGAAGGATTCTGTATTTTACAGGACGGTGGGTAACTCTGGTTTGATTGTCTCTTATATAGTGAGTGAGGTAAAACACAGCACCAAAGCTTTAAATCAGTCCCACACATTCTCCTGCTGGTTTAATACAAGCTCTGATACACTGAGTCCAGTGTTACAAAAGTGAAACAAGCTTTAAAGCCTCGGTATCAAATGTTCCGTCCCTAATAAACAATGTTTTGTCCATTTTGTGTTAATTATTTTCATTATTTCGCTTTTGTTTTCCTTGTGGGAACTCCTTAGATGTTTAGAAGAGCGGACGGTAAATAGAGATGCACACGCCACGTCTAACCGTCTCAAACAATCTAATAACTTTCCACAAGAAAAACAATAGTGGGTCAACTGGATAAAATGATTTCCACAAACTAGACAAAACATCATTTATCATCACCATCACAAACTCCGTTCACTTTACCGCTGAGAAACAGTTTGATTGACCGCAGGTAAGCAACACGCACTTCCGGTTTATTGTCCCTACCTTTTCCGTCAGAAATGTGCAGCCGAGAAGTGCAAAACAAATTTACATTTTAGAAAACAAAATTACATATGCCGAAAACAAATTTACAAGTGCTGAAACACTTTTACATATGCCAAAACAAATTTACAAACACTGGGTTCCCAAGCACTTGTAAATTTGTTTTTGCTTTCGTTGTAAATGTTGTTTTTGTTTTTTTGTAATTTTGTTTTCTGAAATGTTAATTTGTTTTGCACTTCTCGGCCACCATAGTACATAGGATCTCATTCCAGTTGCAACATAAGTCCTACTTGCAATATACTGTAGTAATACATGTCATCCCATTTGCAATACAGAATTACAATTCTGGGGTGGCAGAGCGGGACGGGTTGCGGGCCCCTGCCGGCCTCGGGCCGGGGACTCTGGGTACCGAAAGCAGAGGCGATCTGAGGTCGTCCGGGTCAACCCGTCCCCCCAAAATACGGGGGGCCCCACGCACAGCGCCTGGCGAAAGGCGCGTAATAGATTGCTATCGGGACATTAAGGCACTAATTAGAGGAAGTATTACTGTTATAATGTTATTTACATATATGTACATGTTTAAATGTTTTTTATTTATAGAATGATGAGTTTTTCTTCTTTAAAACAGATGATTTGATGATTAGTAAAAATACTTCAGGGAGAAGAGAGAACTCTTTAGGGATCGGTAAAAGACTGAGATCATATCCTCTTTATAATTAAATAAAAATAATTTTAAAAGAAAAAATAGAGGTTGATGTTTATTTAAAAACATTTAAATTAATAAATTCTACACTGTTCAAGCTCCAAACTTAAAAGTTAATCCTGCGCTTGTAATTAATATAGAGTATCTAGATTTATACTGTTTTATTTTGTTTATATTAAAATAGCGCTTGTGTTTCCTAACATAAATCCCTGCTTGTTCCCGAAGTCTGTTACTAGGAAACCTGTGCTACTGGTGTCAGAACTAAGTGCGTTTGTGTTTGTATGATTTGTGTAAATCCTATTTATTTAAAGTATCCTCCAGACCACCCAAGAAAGATGGAGGGCCCTGCTGAGTAATTTTAAGGGAGTTTTTCCTGCCACAGTCGCCCTCGGCTTGCTCAACAGCGGTTTTTGTATCTGTTGGTCCTGGATTTTGTAAAGTTGCTTTGAGACAATGTCTATTGTAAAAAGCACTATATAAATAAAATTGACTTGACTTGACTCTGTAATTACATTGTCAGGCTACATACAGACAACATGGGCGGTGTCTGAGGGCCGGGGGGAGGCCGAGGCACTGCCATGGATTGGCGTCCTGTCGGGAGTGTGGTTGTGTATTATGCCCAGTGATTATGAGAAAACCAGACAAAAATTAATAACTTAATGAATTTCATT